>NC_054084.1:24707706-25007706 GCF_017562075.2 Anopheles merus
AAACTTTTTGCGAAAATCGCAGAAGTTTTTTGCGAAAATCGCAGAAGTTTTTGCGAAAGTCGCAGAAGTTTTTGCGAAAATCGCAGAAGTTTTTGCGAAAATCGCAGAAGTTTTTGCGAATGTCGCAGAATTTTTTGCGAAAATCGCAGAAGTTTTTGCGAAAATCGCAGAAGTTTTTGCGAAATTCGCAGAAGTTTTTGCGAAAATCGAAAAACTTTTTGCGAAAATCGCAGAAGTTTTTGCGAAAATCGCAGAAGGTTTTGCGAAAATCGCAGAAGAAAATCGCAAAACTTTTTGCGAAAATCGCAGAAGTTTTCGCGAAATTCACAGAAGTTTTTGCGAAAATCGCAGAAGTTTTTGCGAAAATCGCAGAAGGTTTTGCGAAAATCGCAGAAGTTTTTGCGAAAATCGCAGAAGTTTTTGCGAATGTCGCAGAAGTTTTTGCGAAAATCGCAGAAGTTTTTGCGAAAATCGCAGAAGTTTTTGCGAATGTCGCAGAAGGTTTTGCGAAAATCGCAGAAGAAAATCTCAAAACTTTTTGCGAAAATCGCAGAAGTTTTTGCGAAAATCGCAGAACTTTTTGCGAAAATCGCAGAAGTTTTTGCGAAAATCGCAGAAGTTTTTGCGAAAATCCAGACAGAAGTTTTTGCGAAATTCGCAGAAGTTTTTGCGAAAATCGCAAAACTTTTTGCGAAAATCGCAGAAGTTTTTGCGAAAATCGCAGAAGTTTTTGCGAAAATCGCAGAAGAAAATCGCAAAACTTTTTGCGAAAATCGCAGAAGTTTTCGCGAAAATCGCAGAAGTTTTTGCGAAAATCGCAGAAGTTTTTGCGAAAATCGCAGAAGTTTTGCGAAAATCGCAGAAGATTTTGCGAAAATCGCAGAAGTTTTTGCGAAAATCGCAGAAGTTTTTGCGAAAATCGCAGAAGTTTTTGAGAAAATCGCAGAAGTTTTTGCGAAAATCGCAGAAGTCTTTGTGAAAATCGCAGAAGTTTTTGCGAAAATCGCAGAAGGTTTTGCGAAAATCGCAGAAGTATTTGTGAAAATCGCAGAAGTATTTGCCAAGAATTTTGCTACAATGAATATTGCGATCAAGAATTTTGCGATTTTTGCGATCAAGATTTTTGCGACCAAGAGTTTGGCGAGCAAGAAGTTTGCGACCAAGATTTTTGCGACCAATAATTTTGCGACCAAGAATTTAGCGACCAAGATTTTAGCAACCAAGCAATTTGCGAACAAGAATTTTGCGACCAAGATTTTTGCGAGCAAGAATTTTGTGAGCAAGAATTTTGCGACCACGATTTTTGCGAGCAAGAATTTTGCGACCAATAATTTTGCGAGCAAGAATTTAGCGACCATGAATTTTGCGAGTTAACGATATTTAAAATTGCAACTTTAATTAATGAGTGTCAGGTAACGATAAAAAAACCTAAAAATGCTGTAGTAATATGATTTCTTCAGATTTTTCTAAATGCAACTTTTATATTTTTGACTCAATTCAAGTAAGTTATACGATCAGAGCACCAAAATGAGAAAAAACAGTCCCCAACTGAACATTCCATTCAATGTGAGCTTGTATGCGTGAATGTAAAACTGTAGGAGCTAAGTTTCAAATCCAAGAGATTTGCATGAATGCCAAAAAGAGCTATACAAATATATGCCGTACTTACGGAATGCGCTCCAAATTCCTTCCCCTCACTCTTTCCTCTTCTGCCCTTGGCGTCAACGAAGCGGCCTAGAACCGCCAACATGCTTGATATCTAATGTCCATCCGGTAAGGGCCAAAGCGTAGCTATCACAAGTTGCAAAAAGGCATATTTCCGCTAATGAATTCCAAACATAAAAAATATGCAACACGTTTTGCAGCTGAACAAACATAAAATCCAGATAAAAACATTTCACTCAATCGTTCACTCAGCTCGATCGAGCTTGAATCATGATAAGCATTTATTTTATAACACATATTATCATAAGGTCAACTCTTCCAATCGATACCTAGAATCGATAATGAACCGATTCTATATTTAATTTGTGTACCACAACAAGCGAGCGTCGCACGGTTGGCTCATTGCAGTTTTTATTAATTCTCCTGGGCGGTTTGTAGGAGTCCCCTATATGCTAGCAAACCTCCATAGCAATGTTGCATTTCTTCACCATTTGTTCCATCGAGTGAAAGATGATCCATCACATGATAAGATGGAATTCAACACAGGTTGAAGCATACAGGGTTGTAAAATAAGGCCAAAAGATCGAAGTGAAAATGATCCTTCGATAGCAAAGGGGTGGACGATTTACAATATCGATCGTCGCGTAACAGGAAAGAGATAAGCAATACACACAAGATAAGGGAGAAATTATCCGAAAAATGATGACGCATAGAAAGTATGGTAGCATATAAGAACGATTTTGAATTTTAAGAAACATTTGCTGGTTAGATCTTAACCGAGAAAGTTCACGTGTGTTTGTGTTTAAACATTTTGAAACGTTTCAATTGTACTGCGCCAAGTGCTTGGCCTCACATGTTCCCGTAAACCAACGCTTTAATTACAGCAAGATCCAATGTCGGACCCAATGGATAAGATGGGTGAGTAGTGGCGGAAAAGTGTGAAAAGTGTGAACCTTTTCAACTCGTACAGTAAAAGACATACACATTGTGTTTTAGATCCAGCTCCTACTTACGTTCCATCGGCACGGGACGTGTCTGCTATGGCTGGTCCCGAGCCGGCCCATGTTGTTTGTCCATCGTGCCACGCCGAAATTGTTACCAAAACTACGCATAAGGCCAACACTAGAACACACATCTATGCGCTGTTGCTGTGTTTGGCATGTTGCTGGCCGTGCGTGTGCCTGCCGTACTGCTGTACCTCATGCCGGGACACTGTACACCGTTGTCCTGAATGCAAAGCGTTCATCGGTGTGTATCGACGCTAAAGTTTCAACAGATTTGCTAGCATTTTTTGCCGTTAAATGTGATTAATATCCAGAACAACATCACACCAGAGCTAGTGCATCGATGCTCATGCTTGTGGTGTTTGTGGTGGTGTTTGAATCTTTGATACATTTGATCAACATGAAGTGCTTGAAAAGCAAATGTAATGAACCCAAGGAGGTTATCGCATTAACGAACAATAAATAACTTTACGATTGTAAACAACAAATTCAATAAATTCTTCAATAAAAGAATCATCTGGACGTGAACGCAGCAGCAAAGCATGGCAGCAGCAAGGACAGAACAGTCCCTAACGGGCAATTCACATTTGCTCTCTGGGAATTTTCGATTGCCGTGGTAGGCAGACTTTTCAAGCAACTGGTTGGATTCGAGGTATCCATGAATCCTGCAGGTCGATTTTCAAACAGAAACCAAAAATTTGATGCTGCCACTCAAAGCCTATATAATAGAGAGGTCGAGTCAGCCAATCGTGAAAACGTGGTGAAAACATTAATACGAAAAAGTAACTGAAACAAATAACCTTCTTTTAGGAGTAACGGGTCATGCTGGCCTTTACAGGCTTTCGATACTTAGTACCACTTAGCCGGATAGTCAATCCTTGCTTAGGGCGACGGTTCATGCGATGGGCATGTTGTTAAGATGTCCGAGTTGACGATAGGCCCGAATCAACAAGATATAAAAATAGGAAAACTAGACTGGATGGTTCCATTAGTGAGTCAGATTGGTTTACTAATCAAGTCCCGAAACATAAAAGAGAGCAGTATCAGTGCTCCAAATCTGGATCAGTTCAATGACTAATATGGAATCTTAATCAGTTCAAGAATCAATACGTGGTTCATTCCCAGTACCGGAAGGTATATGTTGCAAGATCTGCATAGAGTCAGGATCAGTTGCAGGTCCGTTATGGGTTCAGTGTAAGTTCTGGTGTGGGTTAGGGATCAATTACAAGGCCGGTACGGTCTTAGGAGCCGTTATACCGGTATATATACAATTCCAGTATCGGTAGGATAAATGTATCGATAGTGGTGCAATTTGTAGGTGTACAGATGTGCTTTAACAGATTTAAAGTGTCCGGAAGGTAAATTAATGAATATTTAGCCATATAGCAATTGGAATATGTTTTATTTTCGCAATCATAACCATTTTTACCATCAAACACAACAAATTTGCGAAAAAAGAACATTTTTATGACTGATTCGTTATAGGTACCTATAATGGTGGTATGGTTCCTATAGTCGTCGGATTGTGTTACTATAGTGTTGGTAAACAAAGATACCTCATAAACTGTGTATAATATAAATGGAACTCAGTTTTGAAGCTGTTTTCATAAGGATAGTAAGAAATACATCCATAGTATTGATTTCTTGCATAATTTGTCCGTAAAAAATGTATAAATTTAAGTGATGAAAATATTGAAAAAAGTGTGTAATGACTGTAGTCTACCCAAGCCGGGAAGAGTGTGTTTGATTCGAAGTCGATTTTTCACTCAGTTGTATATGCGAATTTTGGCTTTTTTTATTAAATTACGTACAGGAAACTCATTTCTGTTGCTTATTTTTGTGAAAACCGTAAGGGGTTAGGATAAGTTCCAGGATCAGGTCCATGACTAATTATAACACCTATTCGATAATGGAATCAGTTCCAGCACAAGAATAAGTTCTATAAAATTTCAGGTTCAACATGGGTTCGGGATTAGTCCCAAAATTGGTAGAATTTATAAATCATTTTCTCTTAATGCATCACTTGGAATTAAAAACCACATTTTGCATTGTCTTTTAAGAAATCCGTTGCAAGCAATTTATTATATATCCCAGAAATTATCTTGAATAACATAACCCTGCAACCGAGCCAAAATAACTAATTTGATCAAACCGCGTGGGAAATTTTTGACAGCTGGATGAAAAAGCTAGTTACATCGCAGCATGCATTGATGTTTTAGTTGTTGCGCGTGCAGTGTTCTGCATGAATTTTTGGTCGTTCTTACAACGTTTGTTCATAATTTTGTACTTTAAAAAGTTTTCGAATATCAAAAAAAGATAGAACTATAGTGCAATTATCGATTATAACAAGATCAGTGCCCAAAATAAAGACGAAATCATGTGAAGCTCAAGAGGTCCAAAGCCAAGAGACTAGTTTCCCGATTGTGGTTGTTTTTATGTGATGAATTACTAGAAAAACTACTCGATGCCACGTACATGAGAAGGAAATGTATATTTACACTAGGTTTTGTGCAGAAAATGCACAATTGGCCCTAAAACGTGTTTGGCTGTGTGGAATCGGTTGTGAACACTTTTTCAACTAACTAACAAATGGTGGACCAAAATCATGCTATGCATCGACCTCTATAGTATGTAGACATTGGATCAAACGACGTTTTGCAAAAAGATTATGCAATTATTTTTATGAAAATTGACATGGATTATAGCTGTTTGAATCATACATCAGCTTACATATTTGTGAGAATAATGTACTATTTGAGCGCTAATGGTATTACCTATGGACATGCAGTAAAATACTTCCTTGCCTTGATGGCGGATATTTGATTAAATAAATGAAATGAAATGAAATTACTTTTTGCACACTAACTTGCTAGAACTTCGCTAAAACGTATATCTCACACATATTCTTGAAAAAACAAATGTTTTTGTAAATATATCAATGTAAATTTGGGATTGAATCAGTATTTTCGTAATACAGTGGAACGCCGTTTATCCCGGCTCATCGCTACAAAACCGCACTAGGCTATACAACAATAATAACATAGATATTGGGTCCTAAATATAATTTTTTGTCACAAATTCATGAAGTAAAAAAAAATGTATTATGTTTTGGTAGATTCTAGTCGGTTTTCATGTACCCCATGTTTGTTCAATGACAACATTTGGAATGTACCATAAATTTGTCGTATTTTTCGTTATAACACGCTCTGATAATGATACTTCAAAACATCCTCCTCTGCCCGCAATGTCACCTTTGTATTGAACTGCCATTTCTCTACAGCATAAAAGTACTTGGACAAAAACTGTCATATCATACACTTGTAAAAATGTGAAAAAAAAACTTCAATAAATAGATCAAATAAATCATTGTGTTCACCCATTTAGCCATTTACAGACATTACGGATAAGAAATTCCTTAAACGGGACAACCACTCAATTTTCAGCTAAACGAGTAATTCACTGGATAATTCAATCTATCAAGCGCCAAATTATCACGTTTTCCTCCAAAACAGATATATTGCACTATTTTCTTAACTCATAATTGCTATTGCTCCAAAAACCATCTCAATTCAATGGTCCAAATAAAGGTAGCTGAGGGCATTGCTGAGCCCTGATCTGAGGGCTTTCAAAGCTTCCTACCGTTAGCGACATCTATCGGCAAACCTGTCACGAAGCTGTTGAATGGTATACTTGCGTGCACAGTGGGCGCCATACATTTATTTTGTTTTGCACAAATCAATGTTTGTATTAGGTTAATCTTGGATGTTTTTTTCTCTTGTTGATCTCAATTTTTAACACTCTGTTAATATAGACTAGTCTTAAGATAGCTAGCGGTTGGCAATATAGTACGGTTTTTAAAATGGTTGAACAAAATTCGAAAACGGAACATTGACTTTGGCCTATAATAGTTCACTGAGCTGATTTTATTGATAACTGGAAAATTAATTTTCATTATTTAAAAAAAAAACTTTTTTTCATGTTAGATTTGTTGATATTTTATCGTCTTACAGTTACCAACGTATAGAACCGATAACACGATTTTTGTATTAGTATTAGAAACGTTAAAAAACCAACTTCATAATGTTAACCATAGCCATTGACCTCACAATACATACTAAACTCAAATTTTATTGCTGATTTATAATCTTCTGATAAAACCATTAAATATTAATTCCCACTTCCCTCCGCCCTATATTCCTGCCGAAACAATTTCAGTGAAATTGTACACCACCGATCGGAAACACACCACCGCACCACCACATTGTTTAATAATATTTCGCCTCATTTCGACTTACATAATCTAATTATTGGCCCACTTCAGGTTGCATTAAAGGTTACGCGTGTGTTTTTTTTTTTTTTTGTTTTCTTTGCGCCGAAACCCAGCCCTGTCAAGAGAGTTTACTGAGCCGTTAAAATAATTGATACCTTTGCAAAAACCCGGCGCAACCGAAGGGAACAAATCGTAATTCAATCGACTGAACACTCCGAGAAAGCATTATCATTGCTATCGTGCGGAAACAGTGTTAACTTTAATCTAAACTTCGATCTCTCTGCCGCCCATTTCGCCACTTCTCCCCCCTCTGGAACCGCGGCCACCGGGCGCCTCCATTTGGGAGTGTCCCATCGCCGCTCCTGAGTATCATTCTTGGGTGTTTTTTTTTTCATCCATCCGTAGAATGTTCTACCCCTCCTTGCCACATCTTTTGGGGGCCTTCTTGTCCCACGCGCGAAAGCATCGCAAGACAGTAAATTTTAATAAAACAGCAAGCAGCGAGATAAAATGGAACAAAAAGTAGGCACAAAAAAAGCCCCAACTTGCAAATACATAATCAAGTTTTCTTAATGTGCCCCTTCTGTTTCTTTATGCTCAGTTTCCTCAGTTCATCGGCTACCCAGGGCGAAGCCAAGGTGTGGTGGGTGGATGAGTGGGCAGAGAAATGTTGGACACCGAAAAGGATCTTCTTTTTCTGATTTTTGTCATTGCCACTTCGGCATGTGCCCCCAACATGGGCACACACACACACACACATACAAAGGCAAAACGATGAGGTGTAGCTCCAAAAAAGGCTCGTTCATATCCTTGCAGCTGTACGCGGAATATATTGACAAGCAGAAGTGGATCAATAATACGAAAGTTTAGTCATTCGTCCGTTCCTTTGTCCTCGGCACACTCGGTTTGTGTTGTTGGTGTTAGTGAGCGTGTTGTTTTGGAGGGGGGGGGGGGTATTTTTGGAAGCGTTCAACTAACACCAACACAAAACGACCAAAACTGGCCACGCGCACTAGCTGCCCGCATGTGGTTGTGCTCGGTGGGCAAAGCACATTATCAGCACTTAAAACACTCACACTTTGCCTTGCCGTACTTGTCTGTATGTGTAAGTGTATGCTTACTTGTCAGAGTATAGGTACGCTCATGCGCACTTGTCTCCCCAACGTGCCTCCACCCAACAACAACAAGAACAACAAAAAAGGGCAAACGCCACCAGCGAAGGACTTTCACCACCTGCCCGAGAGGACAACGGCCGTGCGGCTGTGCTTCAATCGGGCAATCTGCATCGCTGTGTGCGTACCATTTGGCACAAAAGTTGCGCAACCGAACCCCTCATCCACCAACCAGGCGTTCCCCCCCCCCCTCCCCCCCCCCGTTCTGCTGCCCCACTTCCTGTGTCCTTTATTTACTACTGTGAAAAGCGCAAAAAAAAATGGCAGAAAAGCTGACTCACCGAAGCACACGTGCGTCGTCTGTATTGGTGGAAGCGTTTGCAAAAGAAAACGAATAAAAAGAAGCTTTTTATGTAATCGATCGAATTCCTTTCTACCCTCCTTTCCCAACATCCACGGGAAACCCGCTATCTTTCCACACGGAACGGAAAATGGAGATAATTTTCCTCGCAAAAGCAGAACCAGAGGAGAAGAACCCCAAGAGCAGAGGGAAGCTGTTAAATTGTGCCTTATGTAAAACGGCCAAACGAGACCTCACCCGCCTGTTGACCTACTTTACGGGGACACCGCAGTGGTGCTGCTACGCGCTGCTACACACCACTACACACCCACCGGCCAGTTGGGGCGGTGAAAAATGTGACAAACGAAATTCGGTTCGTTAACCATCTCACGAACCTTGTTTGCTGCAACAAACACGCGCGTACACACACACACACACACACGCACACACGCCCTATCAGAGCAAGCTCCAGTTCCGTAGGGCAGTAGAAGCCGCTCCTGACGCGTTCTCATTTACCACAAACATAAAAAATATCCTCCTCCAAATACCAATTACTTTAGTGTGGTGCTTGTTCACCCAGCTCGGGGCTCTCGATTCACACGTTCGTCCTATTTGTCCTTCTGGTCGAGCGGAGGATACATTCAGCAATAATGTTCTAGTTTCTCTCCAACACACACATACAAGACTGTCGGATTTTGTTGGATCGTTCTGATTTTCAATTGATTTGCTCCTCTATTCTAGTTCCCTGCAATCCTCCTCCTCCTTCACTCATTCCTCGCTCAGAACATGGCTCAGAACTTCGGTGGAGCATCGGGGACAGCGGAAGTTGGCAGCGGCTTGAACAAAGTGATAAATTGTAGCTTCGTGCAGCTTTCGCCTCATCGCATTGCTGCAGTTTTCCCGCCCTGGTTGCAAAATGTTTATCATACTACAACTATTTTGAGGGCGCAAAAGTGCGCACTAGGAGAGGATAAAATTATGACCATTGCAATTGTGCCACGCAAGCAGGCACACGAATCGATCGGGAGATTCCTCCCCGTTTTACGATGGGAATGTCATCATACAGCGGGACTACGTATCCTGGTGTGTGTGTGTGTGTGTGTGTGTGTGTGTGTGTGTGTGTGGTGTGTGTGTGTGTGTGTGTGTGTGTGTGTGTGTGTGTGTGTGTGTATAGCAATGTGTATCTAGCACGTGCTTTTCGACCTGGTTTGAACGAAGCCTGTGCGCCGTGTGCGAGAATCCATTGGATGGTAATTGAAAAATTCGTTCGAACACAAAACGAGAGAGGCGTTTTCGAATATGTCCAATGCTGATTTGTCTCCAGGCTATAGATTATCTGTCATGGCTAGTATTTTGTTTTTTTTGCCAAGCAGATGCCAACGCAGTTTGGAGAATTGATTACACCTGCTCTACTGCTGCGGAAATGAATTGTGTTTTCGTGGGCTTCTGGGCTGATTCAGCTGACCTAATTTACAAGCATCACATTCATTCATCTAATATGAAGCATTTGTTTGGGAAGCAATCAGCCCCAATATCCATAACTGGTTTTCTATTCTGTTTGAGGAGATGGGTTTAATTTGAAACGGTTTCATCTTATATTATGAATATTCATAGTACTGTGGTTTTTGGAGACAATTTAAGAAGAAAATTAAAAAAAAGCATAGCTCTGTGGGGCAACTTCATCTTGCAAGTATTCATCTTAAGAAAAGACAATAGTGTCTGCACATTTAACTTTAATTATTATTTTTGGATTTTATATTTACAGAGGAATGCTTTACATCTGTGTGCCTTTTATCCGGCAGTCCGTATATCCGTGTTGTAGAGAAATTACAGTTCAATACCGGCGTCCCTCGAGATAAGACCCCTTCGAGCAGCTACAACGATTTTGATTTTGATAGTTAAAAGCTGTCATTTAGAAGAAATTGATGGTTTTTTTTTAATTCCTTACTGACAACCGTTACATATACATTTGTAAATATTGCCCAACTACCCAGTCTTGAGTATTTATATCGTGTAAGCGACTTTTGGAGTATAATTAACACATTATTGAACATTGATTTCAATACAATGCAAGATATCATTGATTTTGACGGTTCTACAACGGTTATAAACTTAATACTGGCAGATATTCGACGTACGACTTTTTCGACTTACGCCTTGCTTTGGGACATTTTTTGGCTCCAAATACAATCGTATCTTGGGGGTCACCTGTACAATGGTGCCATTGCGTGCTTAGGAGCATATTTGAAAAGAATCGTTATCAGAGAACATTGTTATAACGAAAAAACACTGAAATTCATAAAATTTCAACAAATTTCATTGAACATGAACATGATAAGCACTAGGAGTACGTAACTAAATAATACAAATTTACAAATTTGTATACGAACGTAATACAAATTTAATTTTAGAAAACTTTGTTAATTTGTTATTAAAATACGTACTTGAAACGTGTTCTCCGTGTTGTTTTAGTAACCTGGTAAGGACATGTCCCGGATAAACGGCTTATTCCACTACGTATCGTTGAATGTTCTATACAAACTTCATATTTTATCATGTTTTGTAGTTGTTATATTATAACCCCATGATTTCGATTCTATACTTACACTCTACTTCTGATCACTGTTTTGGGTTGTACTGAATAAGCAAAGCCTCAATCTATTGTATCTATTTCTTTCCATTCGTTTTCCTAATCGGACTACTTATCATATACCGTATTTTACGTTTCCCTTAAAAGATATTTCAAATGCCATTCCTTTTAGCTTATGAAGATTTCTTTGCTTATTCCCTTTTGCTATCAATTTACCGGCAAATTCATATTTGTTTCTAAAAACTCATTTAATATGAAATATCTCACATTAAAATTAGCTGTTTATTATGAAGTATATGACATCTAATGCTATTTTTAATACATTATCATATCATTACTTACTGTACAGGAAAAATATGCTTCCAAACGAAAATGCTTTGGATATTTACATCTATCTGGCTCCCTTCCTAAGACCCTATATTCGAAATACCCTATAATAATAAACATGCACCATAAGCCCGTTTTAATCATGCTTTAAACAACTACACACCGTATCTTACGCTGAAATTATTATCCATTATCTTCCAGCCCTCTGTTTTATTGTCATTTGTCCTGGTTTAAAAACTGAAACCCCTTTTAGCTTCGCTCGTCCCCATTCTCTGCGCCATTGCGAAAAGCGCCCGAGCACCGGCTACGTGACATAATCGCAATATTGTTCCCCAGTGCAAACCAGTGGGGGGGGGGGGTTTCCGACACTCCCGCACCTCAGAAACCTCTCAAGAGCTCCCGCACCGGCCACTTTTTCGAGTGTTTCCTTGTCCTTTCTGCCCATGTTTTCCGGACCCACCGCGCGCTAAAGTGGCTTACACTCGGACACAGTCTGTTGTCCTGCTGCATCGTCCTCAAGCACGTTCCGGTACCCAACGCACCATCATCATCATCACCAGGGGCACCATCACCATTGAGCCATCGTCATCTTTGTCATGATGGAAACCGATGGGATCTCTTTCGGGGGGACCTTACGTTCACCGCGCTCCAGTCACTGTTAGCGCTCGCTAATTAACCGAAAAGGACTCGGGATCTCGGGACACGTTCCCTCGGTGAGTGTGTAAGCTTTTTTAATGACTTTTGTACTTGCACGTGTGGGCGGCATGTCAGCGGTCGACTGCAGCCCGCCGTGGGGGTAGGAGTGGATAGTGGATGCTGATTAAAAACTAACTCAAATATTGAACCAACTTTAACTAATGTTTGCACAGCTACGAAAATACGAAACAGCAACCCTCCGCTCGCCAGGGGTCTCCCATAGCCAGAGCCTCGGTGCACGATTTCGCTAATGATAGGGAAATTTCAATTTTCCCAAGACTTAACACGTCCATTGGGCGTCGGTTCGCTCTCGGTGCTCGGTACAATCGAAGCGTGAAATTAAGTACAAACTTTTGGCTTTTCCTTCCAGGGCTGGAATTTCCCCTTCGCAAGAGAAGGCTGGCTCATAGCAAGAGAAAGAGAGAGAGAGAGGTTGAGGGTGGACTGCAACCACGGTGGTTATTGCGGAACAATGGAAGATAATGAAAGGTTTGCCCCGAAAAAGGGCCACGAAATCTTTTCACAAAGCCGCCGCTTCCGGGCACAGCACAAACGATTTTGCCGCAGCAAGAAGACGCGAAACTTTACAACCACTTCCGGAGCGGCTGGGAGGCGGAGGTGGGGAAAGCATTGTCGCCCACAGCAACCGTGCCGTTGCTTGGATGGAAATTTGCTGCAGAATGTTGAGAGGCTCTTGTATTTTTTAGTATATTTTTGGAATTTCAAGCTTTTATTTGCTTTGATATTACCTTTAAATTATTTTTCATTTGATAACCTCTACTTACATATTGGCTTTCTCAAATGCATATCGTTTTTTTTCCTTTATTGTTTAATTTATTTGTCCTATTATTTGTGTAAACTAAACATGTTTTCTCCATTTCATTCGTTTCATACCAACCGATTCCTCCTTTTGTGCAATACATTTGCCCACATACAGCACACCCTGCTCCAGCCCTGCAATGGTAGTAGCCACCGCGCACAGGGCGTACAGGCCGCATTCAAAAAGCATAACCCATGGCCATGCTCCATCATAATATGCTACGCGGCTGCGCACCGCACAACGGCGCCGCTTCCGGTTTTGCTCGCTGCTGCTGCTGCTGCTGAAGTTTGTTTCGGAATTGTGTGCTAGGAGGATTTGAATGGCATCGAAACAAGCCTACGTTCCTGTTCGGCAACCCAAGCAAGGATTGTTGAAAAACGGTTTTCGATCAGCTTCAGATCCGGAGAACACACGTAAGCGAGCTTAAGAGCGATGAATGCAGAATTTTGAGCTGACTGAAAAGCAATCTGGTGCTTTTTTTGCCATCATTCTCATCTACCTTTTCGCCGCTGTTTGTAGTGCGCAACAAAAGGAGAAAAATACCAATTTTTTCAACATATACAGCGAGACTTGGTGTGCAAAAAAAAGAACACACCGAACGGCAAGGTGTGAACAGTTACAGTACCACACAATTCTAATCCATTCCAGGCTTAGAGCTGCTTAACAAAACCGAGCAGAATGGTACCAACAAAAAAAAGCAAAATTCCCATTCATGCACGCTGCACTCACAACGTTATGTCCGTTATTTGTAAGGTTTCTCAAACATTGTCTGTCGGCCTGCTCTCCATTACACCATTGCCAAGCCATGACGGAGCTCTGCAGCCAGCAAAGACCGTAAAAGAGGACTAACACGATGATGGATGAATTGGGACAGAGGGATCAAAGCGAAGAAGGGAAGAAAAAACCCTGCTTAACGCTTTTCCTGGTGAGATATTTCGGTAGCACTGCATGGGATTTGTGTGTATCGTCTTGCTTCATGCAACATGAAACATGGCAAAACTAACCAGTGTTTCGAGGAGAGGAACAAACAAAAATACACGCACCTCATAGATGTATTATTCTGTTACTTCAAACATTTGTTCCACCTGTCCGCAGAAGTATGTTCCCTCAGGCATTTGGCAACATTTGGGAACCAGCAGCACCAAAAAAAAGGAAACCTGCCAAACCGTTCCATCACTGCAGGTTGTAACCGGTTTCAGCTACGCTGCTGTCGGAAATGTCTTTCGCCCTTTTACATTCATACACACGCACACACTGAGCTCCCAAGTGTTTCGTTGTGTGTTTGCCAAAAGCATTATGATGTTTGCAATCGACCGACAGTAAGCGCTTCCACCACACACCTTCCTCACCTGGCCAGGCTTGCCAGCACTACGAAACACGCGTAAATCCTTACTCGCCACTTTCAAGCCAATTCAATTGCACAGGGCCAGCTTTATTTCGGGATTTGGCTCCTTCTTTTTCCAACTCCCTTCCCCCCTGTGATGGGCAGGTGTTATCGATTTTTTTTGTTTTGGTTCTCTTTTACAAAAATTCACTTTCCGGATGGTTGCTTTACCTTTTGAGTTGCGTTTGGTTGGGGTATGGTTGGGGAAAAATGGTTGGTACTGGAGCGGCTGCCAGTACGCACAACTTACAGGTCCCTGTCACCGTCAGTCTTATCACCGCGCATCCTATCCTAACTCAAGGCCCGTTCTCCTCAAGGGGTTTGGGCACAGCCCGAGTGCAAACGCTTGTGAAGTTGCACCGGTTTTTCCCCGTCCGCAAGGCAGGGGTTTTTGGTGAAAAGGTGAAAACGTTGTATCGTGCGGTTGGTTGAAACAGTTGACAACCAACATATACCATGCGTCTCCATCGGAGGTATGGTTTGTGTTAGAAGAAAAGCAGCTGCTAATCTTTTGTACCAAGCAAATATGGAGTTAGGAAACGGTTAGGTAAAGAATCACCATTTATTTTTTTGCTGCTGCTGCTGCTGAATTTTAGGTTGTGTTTTGGGACAATCTAGATATTCATGAAGAGAGTCATATTTTTATAAAATGACTATTTATAAGTGTTTTTGTAGGTGTTTTTGTAAATCGCTTCGTATAAATTTCTTTAACTTTAATTATTAAAGCAATACACGGAAAAGATATCATTAAAATTTTTAATTTTATAATAAATTATAAAAATAGAAAAGTAATTTTCTAACAACACATAACACCTATTTCGGATCTTTTGAAAAATATTTAAAAATTCCTAAAAATATTTAATAATTTCCTATTAAAAAAAAAATATATATATATATCTAATATATATATATATATATTCAAATGCATTGTTATATTGCATAAAAATATTAAATAAATTATATTGACAATACGGAACAATACGAACAATATTATGACTAATATAAAAATGCAAAATCAGTGTTTAGAATTGAAAGAATCTCGTTAAACAATCATAGGCGTTTGAAAGTACTTTGCTTCTCATAATGTTTTTTTATGTAATTTTAGAAACGATGTTAGTAAAAATACTTTACAATAAAATGTATACCTGCGACAATAACATTAAAAAAAATAAAAATAAAAAGTCATTTCATAAAATTGCAATAATCTCGTTGAAAAATCATACAAATTTGAATCGCTTATCATTATCATTCAAATAGTGATGTTCATTTTTATTGAAGTAATTTTTTTAAGGAAACGATTCGAATACATCATCATTAATTCAGAAAGAACCGTTTTGACCGTATTGCTAAGAACAACAAGTTTATTAAATACATATTTCTCTAGGTATTAAACACAGCTTATCATTTGTTATTCATTATTTTTTATTATTATTACATCATTCTTTCTTCTTCTTCTAATATCCTAAAAAGTCATAGGCTACAAGACTGGTTCAATAAAGTTTATTTATTACACAGACTTCTAACAAGGTGTCAGTCCAGACAGCAATCGATCGTCACTCGGAGTTGTAACTGTCTCCGCTCAACCCATCTATTGCTTACTCTAGAGTGTCAATAACAAATAATCGTAAGGCCTAAGTTTCAGCACATTTACCCTACTCCACGATTGACTGCTGCGTTACTTTGGTGCACCAGGAAACGCCACCCTTACAACCCTTGCCAAACAAAAGAACACGACGGAAATAAATATCTTTTGTACTCGATCCGCTAGAAGTATCTATCGGAAAGTTGCGTTTTCAGTTTTTGTTGACTAAATATAAACTAACTCCGCGTAGAAAGTTGTCCAAAAACCACACCCTTCGTTCGGATAGTAAAAGAGATGATCTTGCGCCGGAAGTTACTGTCACCAAAAGGCAACTCAAACCACCGTGGCTACCAACATCGCGAGCCAACACATTCACATAGGATCATATTTCGGTGAGAAACTTTGTCTTTCTTTGCTTCCCTTATCAAGCACTTCCGGGTAGGACGGAAATGAAAGCGTGAAGTAAGGAAGTGGAGAACCCAAAAAAACACCTATCAGCGGATGAGTTTTTTGCGTGAGTTTACCTTCATACGGGGAATAGAGTGACTATTTTTTTTTTCTTTTTTTCTCTATTTGATGATGTTTAGAGACAGGAACAATATTAAGTTAAATATCAATTACAATCCAACTAGAGCCACAAAATGAGACCAAAATCACTTACCGTAAACCAACTGTAATTTTTAAAAAACCTAACAAACCCTATCTCCATTTGATTGTCCATTGCAAACTCCACCCATCGGTGCCGCTTCTTAAAAACAGCCAGACGATGCAACAAACTATTCATTCCTGGAACGAGACTCGAGAGCGCTAGATTGGCTTTCCCCCGGCCGCAGAATGTTGACAAAACGCGCACCACCTCGAATGCAAAACTGCATGAGCTGCACATTAAGGTTTGCGAGGGCGCACCAACCATTGCACCCAGCGTACGGCTTAGATCAGACCCATCGTCAGCCTGTATGTATGACGGTGTCATCATCACCTTCGCTGACCTTCCAAACGCAACCCTCGCCGCCGCCCGGCTGCCCGCAGGCCGCGATGAAATATAATCATCAGATAATTAATGCTCGTGACGCGGCCGCCTTTAAAGAATGCTTGTGTAACGCTTGCAATTAGCACCCAGCGGCCTGTTGGGTGCTAATAGGGCAAGCGGTTAGAGGAGGGGGCACGAGGGGGGGGGGGGGCAACCAGTTTCCGACGATGACCGCACGGTGCCATCAGCGCTTGATTCATACAGGAACAGACAATCTTCATCTTGCAACTCGACGATGCAAGCGAACACACGTTAAATAAAACGAACTCTCTCGCCAGCCAGGTCGATGGGAGAGCTTCTTCACGAGTCAGCACTAATTAGCGGTCGCCAATCAGGCAGCTCCGTCCCGTCCAGGGTGGGCTACCACCGCTTGACTGACTGTGCATTATGCAAGCGTTTGAATACAACCCGAAGATGCCAACTTGCTCCAAACCGCAACAGCCAAACCCCGCCGATTTGATCTAAAACTAAGCAGAACACGAAAACACGGCGGGCGGATATTTATGGAAAATTGTACACCCATCTTGAGCGGACGACGTGGCGAGTGCATCGTGTTGAGTGTTTAATTTATTTTTGCTGAGCCAATCGGTACGCAGAAACCACATTTGCACATACCAATCTTGGCTGGGATCGTTTGCAACACTCGGGGGAAGTAAACAAACGGACTACGGGCGTCCACGTTTAAACTCGCCCGCCCCAAAAAAAAAAAAACGTTTCCACTTCCGTCAACAACACAATCCCCAGTAGCGGGATGCATTTGTTCCAAACCAACAACAACAACAACAACCCTCGCGCTTTTGACGTCAACAAGGTTGCATTCTGCTGCTCGATCGGTTGCGCAAAACAATCTTGTTTCCTCCACCCCACGGGTGCATATAGATGACGCTGGTGTTGGTGCATTCGGTGCTGGTAAACAGAGCGAGACGGCAGCTGCGAAATGGGGCCTCCACTGCAGTGCCACTCCATGGTATGCATCAACGGCGATCATCAAACGCAACAAACAAGGATCGCGATCATTGCATCATCGATTTGTGATTTATGTAAGTTGTTGAGGTTGAGCGCTGGCTTTGGGCCTGGCTGCAGTTTCTATCATTAGAGAAGATATTTATAAGATCGTTTTATCATTATTTTGTTCAATAATAACTACTAATTCCGGTTTTATTGCCTCTTTCCCTGAAAAATAACCTACTTAATTTTTTTTAAACTTAATACAATAACTACTCCAGCTCCTGATTCTCTCCCTGCGTATAGATTACATTTTTGAATATACTTATCATCTTTCTAATTAATGCTAATTAATGCTAAGCTCTTCTACTATTTCACAGAGCAGCTTCCAGTTTCTTTTCTAATTCAGATATTATTTCAGCATGTGTTGAATATTTTCAACACAACTACATCTTTCACAGTTTCGACTGTTCGCTAAATTGTATTAGATTTTAGATCCGGAGTATACACTCCTTCATTTACTAACTTATACAAATAGCTTGTTCTAAGTTCCGTTTCTTCTTCTTCTATTTGGCGTAACTTCCTACGCGGACATACCTGCATATACAAGCTTTCGAGACTTAATTCATTACCACGCATTACGACTGTACCACGGGACTGCCCTGTGTAACATACATTATTCCATTTTATGTTAGGGCATTATTGCATTTTATGTGGATTGCTGTAGGAACTGGCTATTGATTTGTTACTTGTGGTAGTTGTAGATTTTGGAACTATTGCTGTTGATTGGTAAGCCATTTCTATGCCATTCATTGTTTTCATACATGGATAGGATGGTCTTAGACATCAGGTGGGTGGCAATTCACTATCATAAATTCCTGAATATATTTAGTGTATAACAATTCTTTGAAATGCCTGTTGATTAGTAATACATCCGAATTAAACTTAACTTCCGGTATTAGAAGACTTTGTCCTCCTTTTTCTTTAGACATAGCAAACTGACGGAGAGATATTCTAGAGCCTCCTTTTGACCAAATGAATGAGCCTAGTTTAAATGTAATATTCCCTAAGTATTTGTTGTTTATTGATAAAACTGATCTTACAAACCGTAACTTAGAAGTAATATGTGGTGGCTACTATCATTTTTTTAACGAAGCTTTTGTAATTCTTCTTTTAAGGTTGCTATTTATTACAGCAGTATGTATAGAAGTGTCTACAACTATTGAGGGAATATTAGAGATACGTCGAATCCAGTCAATTAACTAACGAACATTACAACTCCGACTCCATCTCTATTTCCGTTTGCCTCTATATCAATCAATCGATACAATCATCTAGAGATCGCTCTTTCACTCGGGCACACAAGCACACACACACACACAAAACAAAATAATGATGACTTAAGCATAGCTTCGTTTCTTCCGTGCGACTTCGACTTCGGGTTCACTCAATCATGCCCAGCCTCTAAATGGACACGTCTTCATTATTATGCGTAACAGATCCAACCACACGCAAACATACACAATTACTACCGTACCGAATCCATACTCCATACTGTTCAGCCTCACAGATGAAGTTCGCTCGAGTTTAGAACAATTTACGCTTAATAGGGAGCAACTCGCAGTCTACTCGCAACCCCACCAGCTCGAGCAAACCCTCGCGAGATACCGATCTTTCCGCGCATGAAATCCCGAACCGCTGGTTGAATGGGTGTTTTTTTTTTTTTTTTTTTTTTGGGACGCATCTCCACATCCCAATACCGCACCGGGCGGGTTTGGCATGGGTGTTTGGCCTCGGGATCAGATTCCGATACGCATTCAAAGCGTGCACGCAACCACGGGAATGCGGTATGCGACCCGCACCCAAGTTGTGTGAGTGTGTGATGGCAAGCTTGCTGGCTGGGTGGCAGTTGCGCGGCAGAAGGGAGGACCCTTGCCCCAAACTATGTGGCCATGTGTTAAAGGTCACATGCGGAGAAGAGGGTTTGAATTACGACACCGCCGAAGCTGGTAGATACAGCAAGCGGCACACGCCACTGCAGACTCGAACCTCCGGGGGGATTCGATTTTTCAACAAGACTTACGTCAGTCGAGGAAGTTGGCAGGAAGGGAATTGATCGAAATTGAAAGTGCACATGTTGGCGGAGTTGGTGGAGGAAACGAATGAAATATGCAACTTACTATTTTCGGTGTTCACAGAAGCACATCATAATCGTAATCACGAGATGTATAGGACTCAAATTTAATTACGATTTAAGAATCATTTGAAGGTAGTTTTTCTTGTTGTATAATGAAATTGAAGTATTACATGGTTTAGGCACGCAGCTCAAGATTGAAACGCTTCATCTCCAAACAGTAAATTCCTATAAAAACAGGCAATAACTCATTAAAGTTATTGATACACTCAACATTTTCACCGTTTCTTGTCAAATATCTTAAAACCTTGATACCATCGGATAAATTCCAACTTTTCTCAGTATGATTTGTTTTTAATTATTATACAATTATAGCTTTTCGGATATGATTAAACTAAAATTTACCAAAAAATCTTAAACTGCATGGACGTATGAGCCAAAGTCTAAAAAATTATGTTATTTTGATGGGCAAAATTGGCTATGTATAAATATAAATGGTAAATAAAACTGTTTGCGTTCAATAAGAGTTCTGTAAAAGTTACAAGAATAAAAATCAAAAGGAACGAATAGTAATTGTCATTTTAGAACCGATGAACCGACGTGGCTCTTGCGTTACAACGTTGCGTTACGTTAATTTCCAATTGAGACGATCACTTCTGTCAAAATGAGCTCTATTTGCTTGGCTGCATAAGTGTAAACAATTTGTCCAAATACAATTGTCGAAAGATGTATGTAAGGCAAGATTTTATGAGAATAATTGTACAAAATTCCCAGGAAAGTCATTTTATAGGTTTCCAAATAAAATAAAAATATGTCAGAAGTGGATAAATTATTCCACGTGGGAATTTGGGGAGCAAAGTAGTAAGGAGATCCAGCAATTTCTCATCTGTGTCAGTGTAGTAAGCGATTCATTATAGAGATGGCGGTAGTGTTTAACGTAATTTTGAGTTGAAATATAGGGACATCTTTTGTAGCTTCTTTTGTTGGAAGTGTCACGTCGGCCACGGATTTAAGGTCGTATTCCATTCTAATATTTGAAATACTGTATGCTTCGTTATCTTGGGGTTCTTCATGATCTTTGTACCAAAAAAATGGTCGAATTCATGCTCAAACACCTATTTAGAAGTGAGCGATTTATAGAACCATTTATCAAAAGCAATTACAGCATAGCTGTCGCAGAAAGGACAAGGCTATTGGAACAAATTAAATATTACGAACAGTACTAATTACGTGGATTCACAAATGTCTGTGCTGCTTTTCCATGAATTTATCATCTCATTTATCATTTATCATATCATTTGAGCTACCTTTGATATTGTTAAAATGTAATAAACGAGTTTCGAAAATTTACTTGAACTTGAAGCCCTAAAATGATGGGAAACCTTTACCACGAATGCTAAAAGTTTTTTCAAGTACTAAAATAAAGTAAAATAAAAAGCTAATCTGCTTAAACATTTGCTCTTTATTTCTATACACACACACATACACTCACACCCTTTTCAATTAAAACGCGATTAATAATCGTTCGAGCGGGCCTATTCCGCCTATTCGCGATGAGTAAAATCACACTCGCACATTGCTATTAGCGCCAACAGCTCCCCAAAGCAGCCACCCGCTGTCCTCCCACCCTTACACTATGCGCTGCTGATAAATTTTACAATCACGAAAGGTCAACGAACCGGATAATATTTCGCGCACACGGTCCGGGCAGAGGTTTTTTTTTTTGCTGTGTCGCTCTCCTTCGTGTTGCGCTCCTTTTGCGCTCCTTTACGGCTGGCGAGTGCGCGCGGAGCGTTGTGCGGAGCAATATGTCTTACTTTACAATTGTTGTTGTTGTTGTTGTTGTTGTTGTTCCACTTTTTCTACCATACGCAAAGCGCGATGCGTATCCATCCTTGCACAGTTTTGCGCCAGTGAGCCCTCAAACCGACCTACCGACCCATCCACCCATCCCTGGCACAGTAAACCAGCAAACAACACCCTAGCAAACAGTGCCAAACGGTAACTTATCTAAAATTAAACCCTACTCCGCGGGTATTATGAGCCGCGCGCAAATATTCTTATCTATTCTAACGAACAACTAATGAGTGCCTCGGCATCAACCGTCAGCCGGCTCCCCTGCCCTTCTCCCCCATCGTTCGCTTCGCCCAACCAACAGAGAGCCGGAGCCGCGGTACAAATACATGCAGGCTTTTGCTACAGATCGTAAAGTACGAGTTACAGTGCGGGGTGTTAGTTTGGATTTGGGTAATATTTTTTTATGTTTTGCGACTAGTATTTTTAATTTTGTTTTGGATTGCCATACAATTGCTTTTGAGTTACTAATTTGCTTAAATGTTGTTAAAATAAAAGCCGTTTTAGAGTCCCATTTTAAATGATTATTCAACGCTCGGAATATGTTTTTCAACAGCACAACTGTCGCAAATATATGACAGATGTGGAAAACATATCACACATGCGTTAAATAGCACAAAGAAAATCTGAAATTAAACCAGAAGATAAAATAAATTATAAAAATAGGAAATAAACAGCATTTTTTGTAGCTGAATGAGTTTTTTAATTACATCTTACAGTTATTTCCTCTATATTAAATTTTCACATTTGTTTACAAACAAATATTTATCTGAAAATCGTTTCATTTTTCTTGTTTTTGTGCTTGAAAATGTAAAATAGCATTGTACTGTTGTAAAACATCGTCTTAAAACAGCTATGAATAAATTTTTCTCATTAGAATTAAGTGGAAAATTTCAAATCAGCAATAGCGAACCTTTTAGACGTCGCAGCAAATGAGTATTAGTTTCCATTTACATGCTGAAACGTATTTAATAATTCGATGTTCGTTTCTACATGGATCGTTGACAGACTTTCATCAACCAAACGTCAAACTTCATGCAAAAAGAAATTAAAATTTAAATCAACAACCCCCGCCATTGCACTATTATGGCACACTGTGCACCCTTCGCAACGGCCGGCAGTGTGTGGCGATGCTATTTTGCAAATGCCAACCTCTCAACTCATCTTGCCATTTAACGGGCAAACTTCAAGCATCCGGCCAGTTGTCGCATCGGGCGTCCCTTCCCCATGGGCTGCATCCCGCGCACCCAGGCCTGGCCCCACCGAATCGCCACCCGTTATCTAATCACGGGTGCTCCATCACCAGCGATATATTGCATGCATGTACGGGCACGATAATAGCCGTAATGGGCACGGTAAGTGCTGGATGGAAAATGAGCTCTTCGTGAGCTGCGCGAAAACATGAGTAGCATACTTTCCATCACGTCTCTGTCCCATTTTGCCGCACCTTTTGCCAGCGTGTGTGAAGCAGCATTTTTTAAATGACAGAATGTGATGTAAAAAGGCAAAGGGTTTTGTTTTTTTTTTTGCTTTTTACTAAAACGATGAGCTTAACTCATGCGAGGTATCGGGAAGAGGGCGACCGTGATGAAGTGACAAACAGTTGGTCTGTTAACTATCTAATGAAAGGCCTGTGCCACTCCACGCACTCAACTCAACACAACGGCCGACAGCGAAACACGGAAGCAGCGCAAAGGGGTAGAACCGGGGCCACCGCGATTGACGCAAGCCACGAAACGGGGACAATTAATGCTGATTAATTTAACAGTCAGATCGCATGGCAAAAGCGATGCAGAAACGGTCAGCCAGGCGCAGAGAGCGCGGTTTCGTCGCAACGACTCGTCGTCGCAAATTGAAACGAGCCGCGGTCGGTGAACGCGGTCGTACTGCGAGGCAACTATGAATGAGTTGTTTACCTTTGCTTCTACATTCTGCGGAGATGCGAGACAAACCAAAAAATCTAAACAACGTGAGTTGAACCATTGCACGAAAACTAACATCTTTTAAGCAGCAGAAACGAACTCTCTCGCGCTACTTCACCTAACGTTACCGCAGGCAGGGCAGAAGAACGATGGCCCCATCGATAAGGGCCACAGTAGGTTGGGAAGGTGGAAAGAAACGAAAGTAGGGGGAGGAGGGGGGCTACTCGTTCCCTTGTCCGCGGCCGATAACAGAACGCCCCGCCTGTGTGGAGGGAAAAAGACAGCTGACCAGCTAAACGCGCATCACACGGCTGCTTCTCGAGCAATCGAGCAATCGTGTTTAGTTTGACCTAATTTTGAAGTCGCTGCCCCACCACCACCGCCCAGTGCGTTAGAGCTTAGACGTTGCGGGTGGCGGGTTGGGGTGGTTGGCTCACCCTCATACACATATACGCGCGGCCAGTCGCGTCCAAAAAACGAGGCAAACATACACACACACTCCGGTACGGTCGCAAGCGCAATCGCGCGTGGTATGTTTACGAGCTTTGTGTAAATTTGATTGCCCATCGCAGCAAAGAAAAAGGCCCGATTCTGTTTGGTGTGGTGCTGCTGGTCTCGTGTAGTATTTTGGAAAACGGAACATATTTTATAGCAGAGTTGCGGTAGGAAAGTTATTGATGGTGCTGTTCTTTTCTTTCTTTTCAAACAGATGGCTCTTTGTGCTTGTTTATTTAATGATGCGCCTGATGAGAATTTGAAAACTTGTAAATTTATAAGATATTCGGCAGTGAAGTTGATTTATAATTTTATGTAAATGTGTGTTGAAGCGTTGCAATAGATATGCGATCAATCACATCAAATTTTAATAATAGTAATCATTTATTTAAAAGGTTTTATAAATATTTCTTGCACTATGTTTGGCCAAGATTTTGGACAATAAGTAGCAAAGACGTTTAACTTAACCGTCAGACAACCACAATTATATGGAATTCAAATTGTGTTGGTTCTATTGATACATTTTTCATTATCTGCTGATATTGAGTTGATTTAGAACAATAGTTCAAGCAAATGCACACACACGATTAGCATTAAACACATCAACATTCACATTCGTTTCAAATTGACCTTTTTGCTAAGGAATGATGGAGCAGTCCGCTAGTACAGTCGCCAAATCGTAGGATTTAATAACATCCCTGTCGTGGGTTCAAGCCTCATATGGATCCGTCTCTCTTTAGTACGAACTGACTATCGAGCTTTGTGATGCTGAGTAAAGTCTTAAAAGCCTGTATACAGGGTTTTCCATTCCAATTAACAACTGTCCACAGTCAACTAGCAATCCTCGATTTGAAAAACACGATTGTCTACCACTTACAAACAAGCCAAGCCGTTTTTGGTACACTGTCCATTTCAATTTCACAATTGTCGTCTTCGAAAACACACGTCAGATGCGGCACGGGTTGTTTTGGTTTTGGCTGGAACGTGTATCACTTGAAGTTGGGAAAGCTGACAACATGGACATGTTAGGCAGTTTCATCTATATTTTAATTTTTAATACAATGCAAAATTTTTTACATTAATCCGTGCTGTTACTGGTAGCAAATGAAAAAAAAATTACAACATCCCAAAATAACTTAAAAACTGTAATGCTCTGAGAATAACGTAAACCAAATGATAAAACTGCTTAGCATGTCCATATTGCTCAACTTTTTCATATTCTCATATTCAATCAAGACCTGTTTACAGCATGGTTCAATTCTTATACACAAGTGATACACGTTCCAGCCAAAACCAAAACAACCCGTGCCGCATCTGACGTGTGTTTTCGAAGACAACAATTGTGAAATTGAAATGGACAGTGTACCAAAAACGGCTTGACTTGTTTGTAAGTGGTAGACAATCGTGTTTTTCAAATCGAGGATTACTAGTTGACTGTTGACGGTTGTTAATTGGAATGGAAAACCCTGTAAGGCCGGCATGTCCGCGTACGATGTTATACCAAATAGAAAAAGCTATGGAATACAGTGGGTTGCTGTTTAGCCGGGTTCATCGAGACACGACCTCGCCCGGATATTTGAATAAAACGGATTATGGGTCCAAGTATATTTTCTATCACAAATTCATTGGAAATTTGTGTTATGATTTGGTACAACCTGTTCATTTTTCATGAACTTCATGTTTGTGAAATGTAAATATTTGAAATTTGCCATTCAATGTTGGAAACATTACTCATAAGTTTCATATATTCGAAGATTCAAACGACTCCTTCGAATAAACCTTATCAGCATGAAATCTTCCATTTGGCGGTTAGATCAATAGCAAAGATGAACTTCCCTATTATTTGTCACTATTCTATGTAGTCATGATGATATCACAAAAGTTTTTGAGGTTTTCTCCTCTTCTTCTAACCACAAACTTGCGTGGATCTTGATGGAGTTATAAATTACAAGGATTATTGCACTTATTTGTATTATGTAACCAATTAATCAGACCTTCTGGCGCTACGAAGGGACCCGATGGGAATTGACCCATGGCCGGTAACCAGGAGCAGGAGCCAACCCGTCTACCATTAGCACCATCCGGACACCAACAACATTTATTAGTTTTTTGGTCGTACCCGTCCAATGTCCCCCCGAAAAACACCCTTTTCAAAACAATTCATTTCACTTATCGCTGGTGTTACGTCGTTAACGACAAATTGTTCTTTGGCTCTTCGCTTTTCACACACACACACAAAACTCGTGAACACCCACCAACGCGCGAAGAAAGAAGTTCTTATGACGTCCTTTAGAAGATGTTTTTTTATTGTTGTCCTTATTGTTGCTGCACAGAATCGTGCCCAGAAAATATGATTCGATTTCCCCACTCGTAACGCGAGTCACATAATGGGTACAATTTTATTACCCAACACCAGTGCACGTGCACCAGCCAGGCGATGAAGCAAAGTTGAGCAGCAGGGGGCAGCAGCAAGAATCCTTTCGCACGCAAACTTTTCGGTGCTCTTATTAATTCTACATCAACCTCATTGTGAGCGCCGGCAGAGCAACAAGAAGCGCCAAAAACAGGGCGAGGCGAATAAAGCGACATCTTGATCAAATGTACAGGGCATACACACACACACACTGGGAGAGACACAACACAGTCCATCCGCCCAGGGACAAATGACATTTTACGACGGGTGTGTTCGCTGTAATAAACGCTCCACGCTCGAAAAACAGATTGTTAGGAGGAATCTCGTTCGCTCGCTCCCCCAAAATCTCACCCATCGATCCAGCCTGAGGATCGTAAGATGCCATCATCATCAGCTCCTTTCCAGTCCCCATGGTTTGGTTGTTCGCGTTTCCAATTGTCGTAAAATCTGTCACGCGACAAATGACACCCTTCCATTAAAGCATATTGCTGTTAATGGGGCGTTTTTATCTAAATGCTGCCCGCGTACGATCTGCCACCGATCTGCGCACTGCGAGCAACAGGGGTGATGTGGAAGGAGCTATGCCTTTAAAGTTATTCATCACTAGTACAGAGCGCATTTTTATTAATTTCCCTACAAACAAATTATGTGCATTTATCGTGATGGAAATGATTTACGGAGGAAAGCGCAACCATATCAAACGCCTTCCACGTTTAACGCTGATGGGCCGGTCATCAGCAACGGGTTGGATCAGCTTAGAGTGGCTATCATAAAGCAAACCATTCTGGCCAGCAATTCAGCAGCCATACCACCAACTCCATAATCGAGCTCTCAAAAAAAGGGAAAAATGAGAATGAACCTTTCGCCCGCCACATCGAGTTGATGGCAGTTTTCCAAACCATTTTTCAGTAGCACTGCAATAAAAGATAAAACCAAAAACAAAAAACGGTTGAAACTTTTCCCGCGGGTTGGCAGGAAGGCGCCAACACACAGCACAGATAATAAATTTAAACACCCTAAATTTGTTTAAATCACTAATCGTAAAATCGTGGCCACCGTGGTTCTAAAAACAGGTGGAGAGGGGCGAAACTTTCCCCATCAGATGGGAAAGCTAGCCGCAGAGTGAGGGAAAAAACGGAAGCCAAAGCAATTCCAGCGAGTAGATTAAAACAGCAAAAGAACAACCGGAGAAAAATCATAGAGAGGCAAACAACAAGGCAGAGCGATGCTGCAGCCACCGGCAGCTCAAACGTTAGCATACAAACTAGCAGCAACCCGGGCCCACTCCGGTTGGAAGGTTGTGAAATGTTTATTTCATGCCGTGGCGGCAGGACCAGGAACGGGCCACGAAACTATCAACAATCTCGCCACCAGTCTTTCTACCATCTAGTGGCGAAGAGATGCCGAGAAAAACACGCTCCGAACGAATGAAAAAAAAAAACCCGCGCTGTGTGCCCATCGTAACCACATTCAACTCTCGCAACCGACTTCCTTTCAACTTGTATTACCACCCTTTCTGTTTCTTCATGCTGTTGTTGCCCTCGTGGTATGTACGTGGCACTCCCCCCCCCCCCCCCCCTTCTACTCCTTCTGCCAGCACACCCTCTGCTATGTCGGATGACAAACGGCGACCAACCGTCGTCACTAGCCGGAAAAAATGGGTCACGCGTAGATTTGACCCACTTTTGGGGTGCTATTCAACGTAACAGATTAGGGAAGTAAGCGTGCGCGAACGAACGAGACGGCGGAAAGAGTAGCGACGACGACGGCGAAAAGATATGAAGAGCGAACGAGAAAGCTTTACGAGAAGATTTGTGTTCAACGGCGATGGTTTTTGTATGAGGTTGGCAAAGTGGCAAGTGAAGTTAGATGAACTTTACAGTCGGTTTAGTATTACTTAAGGGTCGAATAAAAAATCACGCCCTGGCCGTAATTTGAAAGCATTTATAAGAAGAAAAGAAGTTGCATTTTTTTACCTTTATCTCTAACTTTCAATATAACACAACAGTGAAGTTCAACCTTCCAAGAAGAAAAAAAAACCCAACCCTGTCATCAACCCTGTATGACCCTCGAATCCTCTCTTTTTACGCTTATCATTACCACCATTACGCCATTACGCATCAAAAACAACAAAAGCTCCAATACAACGAACTCAACCGTACACACATATTTGTTAGTAGCCACGGACAACGGTAGTGTAAAGTTTATCTAACATCTACTCACACAGCCAGCCACACAGACGAACGGGCTGCGCTGTGCTAATGGCGATGACACCACCTACGCGCGCTGTTCGACAACGGCAACGTTGCGCGACTCAAACACGCTACTAAACACTAAGCGCAACTGTATGGCGGCGATGGTGGTGGCTGCCACGCTAAGCTGCCGTTTGTCTTTGCGTACGCGTTCAATGCCAAACTGTGAAGTTGTTCGGGTAAACCACACAGCCGAGCGATTCGTTTCAATTGTTTGCTTTGTACAGTGTCGCTCATCCGAAACTAGCGTTCGTCGAGTTGTAATAACGTGAACGTTGAGTGTTTTAAATGTCTTTTAAAACTAGAACTATATTAACTGGGATATATTGTCTGATGAGATCTCTACATTTATGAACGTTTATAAACGACCATCAAATCAACAAATCGATTATTCCCGGATCTGTTTGAGACGTTACTGCTGGTATAATTGTTAAATGCATGGCACACCCTTTTTATAACCGACCTAAGATCAATTCCAGCATTTATCAGCGCCTAATCGTATGAACCGGTCCGGTCCGGTTCGGTCCGGTCTGGTGGTACAGTCGTCAACTCGAACGACTTAACAACTAACAACATGCCCGTCATGGGTTCAAGTCCCGAATATACCGTGCCCCCATACGTAGGACTGACTATCCTGCTATGGTAACAATAATAAGTCACTGAAAGCGCCAAGCTCACTTCACTAGTGGGTACAGGCAGGGCTTGACCAACACCGGTTGTTGTGCCAAAGAAGAAGAAGAAGAAGAAGAATCCTATGAACTCGGTGAACAAATTCAATTGAGCAAAGCGAATATTTTAAACCTTTTCACAGTACATTTATTGTTATTCCCAAAGTCGGCCGTGGTGTTGTCACCTATTAAGCGGTTTAAAATTCCCCCATCGGCCAGCTACAATAACACAGCCCTCCATAGCTCATCTATCGATCTTTTTAAAAAACACAAACAAAACACAAAAATGGCCTCCATTATACCGCGACCATCAACCTACAAAAGTACGTTGACACAGATGCAGCGCAGCGGTGTGAGATGAGCAACCGTTGGGACGCAGCGCTGGTGGACACAAAAGCATAACCCGAGCGAGTCTCATCGCGCGCGCAACCCCGGGAAAAGAAAACCGAGAATTGTTGTGTACGACGGAAACGAAATAATAAGCGATTAACCCAATTCACCAAACCAACCAAACGTGCCAACGAACAAATGGATTTGGAAGGCGCGACCGGAGCAAGAAGAAGAAACTGGAAAAAAGGGGTTTGTTTAAAATATGCTCCCAAAGCCAGATAAGACCGGAGAAACAGGAGGCAGGGGGACTCTGCTGGATGGCTGGTGGATCGAATCAACATTGTCACATTGTGCGTACTGTGCATATGGGCACAGGGCAGTGAAGCTGACAGGCAGCATGACGTATGCGTAGACACAGCCATCGAGTCTACGCCCATCTAAACGACTGTAGTAGATTTAGTACAGTGACGGTATGACACTAACACATCGCCAAAAATATGTCAGCTGATGGGTTTGTATTCTTTTTTTGCCAGCTGTACAGTTTTTCCGCTTTGACCGCCCATCCGTTTGTCCGCCGTTTTATTCACGTTTGCAAGAGATCGGGTGATTGACTGTGTTTATTTAGAGTTTTATTGTAGAGATATGGAATGGGATGACACATGCACAAAACAAATCCACTCCTGCCGTACAAATGATTGAACTGCAGGATTGCAATAATGATTCTGCCATCGACAATGATAGGTTTGATTGCTGTGTAAAACTATGGGAAACAATTTTGCTATTCAATTCAACCAGCATTGAAACTAATTTGTTGTGCAATTTGTTGACAAGTTAAGTGCAGCTATTCACCTACAGAGCTGAATAGCTGAAAACAATCGCATTTGCTTTAAATGGCTTTGATATTGAACTCTTTGAAGTACACATATAAATAAGTATTGAATTTCAATCTGTTAACACTCAAAATAAAGATAATAATAAGGCTTTTGAATCCCACTGGTTATTTTACGGTAAATATATTTGTGAAGGTGTTTCATACAGATGAGTTAACTTGGGCATTATTTCGTCTGTCACGTCGGCAATACTACCCAGGGGACATTTGTTCTAAATTTTTAACCATAATCTGCTCGAATGCTGCTCGAGATACCAAAATATGTGGATTTGTGTGTGATAAAACGTGTAGAAAGTGTCAAAATTTCATTTGTGCGTGCGAATGACCTTCTTATATTGGATGCAGATGGCGTCCAATTCGTTTTAGATTAATTTGCTAAAATATTTGGCAAAAATATAAGGTACTTGTTGTACGGCGTTTTATGGTAAAAATTCGATTGTTTTTTGTATAAAATGACTATTCTTCTTCTTCTTCTTTTGGCTCAACAACCGATGCCGGTCAAGGCCTGCCAACCCACTTGTGGGGTTGGCTTTCAGTGACTTATTGATTTCCCCCCATAGCAGGATAATCAGTCCTACGTATGGCAGCACGGTCTATTTGGGGCTTGAACCCATGACGGGCATGTTGTTAAGTCGTACGAGTTGACGACTGTACCATGAGACCGGCTAAAATGACTATACGACCAGTAATAAGAATTGGAACCGTTATTTCACAAAGGATAGAGAAGAAAGCATCGAAAAAAACATCTTACAGTCGATTTGAAAGGGCTTGTTCTAAAAGTCCCTTAAACTGGTGCAGTTTAAGGTAAGTTTAAGGTGCCAGTTTAAGGAAAATAGCTCGAAACCCCGATTTTAGAACTCGAAAATGTCAATTGGGTAAGCACGATGGATTAAGTATATGTGGGGATTTAGTATGCACGGGCTTAGTTAATGGGATTTATACTAACTTTTTTAGATTCTAGCTCTATTTTTGTCTATTTTGTTTTGGGCCAGAAGTTCCCAGACATTCAACAGACATTTTAGTACATTATGTACTAAAAGTAGAACCAAAGTTACTTAGAACATTCAGTGCATTAGTATGTTCATGAATATTAAGGCAATATTTTGAAAATTCGATGTGAAGCTGTAGAAAACGAGACTTTAGTGCATCAGCTTATTTACTCTTACAAAATTAAATACTTACTAACTAAATAAATTTACTTTTTAGCAACGCTAGTCTGGAAATCAATTTGATCATTATGTACAAATTTAGGCAGTTAATATTAGTCAATCGCACAAAGGAAGATAGACAAGTAAAGAAGGGAATAGAAACGGACAATGTAGACATCAACAGCATATAAAATGTGGTATCCCATAGCGTATTCTATCATCATTTCAAATCTCTTCGTATCTCTTGCACATTGTAACAATTCCATCGTAACACTGTTTGCACTAAAACGTCCATTCGAGAGAAGGAGGAAAAGGAAATCCGTTTACACCCTACCACAATGACACATCGCAGGCCCCTGCTCTGCACAGAGAGAAGCACATTTCCATTTTCCCATCTCCAAAACAGCAAACATACACAAAAACAACACCAACCCTAAGTCTATTGACTGCCTATTGAATGATGCAATGCTGTCTCTATTACCCATACACAGCCAGAATCTCAGTATTTGACCTACATTCTCAGTGGCCCATCTTCCGCTTCTAGCCACCGAACGCGCGCATGAAGAGCAGCTAAACTCCATCCACCGGATGTAATAGAATTCAGTGAACTACAAATTTCGTACTCAAATACGCCGTTCTAAGCCCGGCTTTCGGTGGTAGCCGATAGGCCGATCAGCTCTCTCAATGTGCAGAGCGTAGACTTGATTAACAAACATTTATTGATTCTTGCTGTGCTGGGACTTCCTGTCCCTCCGCTCCGCGCAACCGGCCAATTAGCAACAAGCGTTCGTGTGCACCAAAACTTGAATGTCCAAAGCCCATCCTCACCCAGTTTTTTTGGCTTAGCATAAACGCATTTGCCTGCCAAATGAGATTCGTTCATCTGTGACGTGTGACGTGTGTGAAATGAATTTTCGTTCTTGCTAGTGTGCAGAATCCGTTTGGCTTGATTGTTTATCTTTTCTTTCCGCTTTCAAACGTCTTTTGCAGCTGTTGCAAGTCAGCTGAAACGATCGCGAATACCCGCGGGCAGGTAATGAAATGCCAATGTAGTGCCTGTGCAATGGGCGCTCACGATCAGCAGCGCCGGAAAGCGATCGTTCGATTCATTCGATACTGCCAGAGATGTGCCAGATGTCAATAACCGAGCACAAACACACACACTGAGTAGGTCCGTTTGGCATGGTACGGCTTGAAGCTCCGAAGAAGCGGTTTTGCTATTCCTCCGGTTCAATCCGGTTGCAATGGGCATGCATAAAACATTATGCAGAGTATCGTTTTCGATAGCTCAACACTGCACCGTGTCGATCCGGCACACCATTTGGGATGCTTGGACTGGACGGGACGTGGTGGTGGCTTTAGGTGCTTACGCCTTGGTAGCCGTCCTTTGGGACCCATCACCCGGAGGCATCAAATGCTGGGAGGTCCTTCACACTGCCGTACGCCCTAATTTGCAATCTTAAATTATCCAAAGTCATCAATAATCAATCAAACACACGGTGGCGAGTCCTGGACTCGATGACACACGGGAGGACGTAACTTAATTCCAATCGTAACGAACCAGTTACGATCGTGGACACACGCAACATGGTTCCGCAGCGTTTCAGTTCAATGCCCAAACCTCTATTGTGTCGAAGCTAGAGAATTGTATCGAGAAGCGGCACTTATCGGCCCTACATAGCATTGTCATCTAATGGACTGCTTCAAGCACCGGTCAGAAACGGTTCCGGCTCTTCGGGCAATTCGGGAAGATCCGACTTCAGTCTGCAACGGACCGTACCGACCGTGCGCTTTGATGTCGGAGTGAAGTAGTAGCAAGAAATAATATTGTCTAATTTCATGAATTATGACCGCGTAGCATCATTAAACTTGCATGCGAAACCATTTGTGCGGAAACGAGATTCCGTGCTGTAGCAGTTGCCCGGGGAGTGCTCTCAGCAACCCTGCTTTAGTAACGTTAAGTGCCAGCCGGGTCAGCAAAAGCTGGAAGCAGATCCAGCACGTGGGGGTTTTTTGGTCCGTGCGACCCATTCCGGTGCTGGGATAAGGATTCCAACCTGTTTCGGATCCGGAAGATGTAAGACTGGAGAGGAAGGCAAGTTTCCACTCCACAAGCGATGTCTTGGGCGCTCTACCGTACGACTGCCGGTTGTGCCGGTATACCCCCAGGCAAGGATATGTTTTATTCAACCAAATCATTTTCGAGCTCACGGCAAACGCCAACGTTCCACCGTCCGTGGTGCCGGGATTTTCCACGTATCCCGGGTACTACGGGTTGGTTTTCCACTGATGTGATTCGTCAAAATGTTGTGACTTCCTTTGAAAATTACCTGGTAGCTTAAGGGAAACGTACATCGGTCGGTTTTGAGAAACGGGAGCTACGGGAGCGGAGGAGACCCAAAGCTGAAATCTAGCGCGTTCTGCAACAACGAGCTACAATAACTTTGGCAGGGCTGAAACTTTATGAAGGTAACAACATACACTGGCGTGTGTGTGTGCGTGTGGAACAGCTGAAATGACTCGCCTAGCAGTTGGACGCTTTACGACGATACCGAGCATTTACGGCCTCCCAGAACAAACAAAACCCCACGGCGGTAACGACTTTCAAGAGGATCGTCTGGTGGGTGTTTGTAGTGTGATGTTAAAGTCCATGGAACCGGCTTATTAAGCAAAGTTAAGGTAACATTTTGGCAAATTTACAGGTATACAATTTTAACTTAACTTCTTTGGACTTGTCTAAAGATTCAGACCCATGGCTGGGTCTAAGAGTAAAATGTAATCATTCGAAATGGTTCCAGCTTTTACAGATACAAGTAAATTGTACAACTCTGTTTACAACTCACATTCGCCTTAGAAATCACATACAGTTATTTACTACACAGATAGTATACATAACATTTTCTTAGTCAATATTGCGGCCAGTTTTCAAGCTAGACTTAAAGCTTTGATTCTATATTTATAGATATTCTTCTGAGAATTTATTAAGTTTATAAAATGTAAGATCCTGCTTTCGTCTTAGCCAAAATGTTCAAAACCACCATGATTGGATGTCAAACAATAAATTGTTATCCTATGATTATGTTACCGAATGTATCACATTTGAGGTAATAATTTAGTTTTTTTTTCTGAACAATCAGGGCCTCTATTCTTATCATTATTTTTCTTCTTCTATTTTTCTATTATTTTGTGGAGCAGGGTGTAATCTTCTATGCTTTAGAAACGAATGTTTCATAGAGGCATATTCAAAGATATACCGTTCTGTTTAGGTTTCCGACTGCTTGAGTCATATACCTCTCCAAGTTGATTTCGTCATAATTTTATATTTGTCAGTGTTGTTTATGTATGTCGATTTAATTCTTGTCTTTGATTTTGTTTGCATTTGTTTTTGTGTTGTCTGTTTCATATTGTTATGTTTGTTTCATTCATGAATTTGATTATTGTCATTTATCGGTTTTCCATCCTTGTCTTTCCTTTTTTTTTTTTTGATAAAATTATCTTCTTTGATGTTTTTGTATTTGTTTCGCAGATGTTTTCATTTTCTATTTTCATTATTTTTATAACACATTTTTTTGTAAATCATAACCAGGATTCGGTTCGTTATTTTAATTTCGTTAGCATTGATGTCAATATAGTTGTGCCAGGGTTTTATTCCAAATTCGTTTTGGTATTCTGCAATTGTTTTCCTTTATGTTGTGTTTCTGTTCTATCTTATCATTCTAGCATTTAATAATGATAAGCGTCTGTTTTGTCATGTTAGATTTCCATAAAACTGGTTAGAATAAGGATCAAACAAAGTTAATCAAAAAATTGTCCATACACTGAAAGTCAATGGTACAATAGTAACAAGACGTAGAATGCAATAAATTTCATCAAATCCCATTCTAGTCATATATTTTTAATATTCCTACTTTGTTTATCAAGGTATAGTTATGACTACAAATGGCCAATTTAAAGCCCAAACACATATTTTCATTTGAGTAACTCTTCTCGTCAATTGACAAAAGCAATGACAACATAATTTTCTCAAAAACGGATGCAGCTGCGTGTATTTCTTTGACTGCAAAATTTCAAAACCACCATCTACAGATGGTTGAAGAAAACAAACTTCCAATACGCGTTTAATGCCTGATCATATGATCTTATTCAACTGTGCCAACGCTACCCCTTTGGGGATGGAAATAGCGTCCACCTTGATATTTTTAAACCCATTCGCTCATATTTTGAAGCCAACTACTCTACCCATGCGCCCTTTACTTTGATCCGATTACGAAAAATGTGTGTTATTACCCCGTGCGTTGTTGTGTTTTCGGCTGCTAGTTGTGCGCCGAAAAGTCAAACACTTTGGCAACCGCGCCAACCCGCCTAATCGGCCCTTTGCCAACTATCCGCATGTGTACGTATGTGTTTGTGCCTGCCCGTGCTTGACGCCGCTTGACCGACCAGCCGACCAGCCGGCGGATATGGATATTTAATTTAATTTTAAACAAAACTATTTCGATTACACACTCTCTCTCTCCATCTTGCATGGGAAACGGGGAGAGAGGGACACGAGTTTTCTTACTCGTTGCCACACGGTTGAGGCGTTCTCGTCTCCCTACCCGACATGTGTATTTCGACACGTACCAGCCAGCCGGTTGCCGGTCTGGGCGTCTGGTTCTGGTAGCCTAGTTATTTAAAGGTTTTCTGAATCAATCTCAAAGCAAAATGAACGAGGGCAGGGGGAAAAAATGCACCCAATAACACTTTACCGTACCAATATCCCTTGGGTGATGGAAAACATTGCTTCAGCTTCTTTACATTTCTCACGTTTGGGTTGTTGGTTTTTGCTCGGTCCCGCTAGGGTTTGCTTGGGAGTTGAGTATTTTTTGCTGCTTCTGCCTAGCCGCTGGGTATGGAATTTTCCTTTGCGTATTACTTAACGATCATACACTAGGGATTAACTGCTTGGTTTGGTTTAAAATGTTTTAGATAAGTATTAATTAAAACCTTTTCATTTAGATCAAATTTGCCATAAATATTTCATCAAATGAACAGAAGGTAGGTTTAAATTAAGTATCCTTAAGGGTTTTACTGCAATTCCAATAATCTAAAACTTGCACATTAAATTTAATTCCATCGGATTCCATGGATTGGTGTAGATTATATAGCGTAAAATTTAGAATTTCCACACACTAAATGACTCTCTATTCAATTTGAAGTTTCACCTACTGAAAGCATGCATGGCAGAGCGCACAAGTGAACGCTTTCGAAATGGAATACGCCACTATCCAACTCGCCTACTAAACCAGCCCCCAACCGTCCATGGTCGTTCAGTTTGTTTAGATTTACCTTCGTTTATCCGTTTGGTCGTTCTGTTTAGCATTGCGGCAACGCAACGGCCAGTTGCCCGTTCGAATCGTATCCCAAGTCACCGGGTACAGACGGACGAACACGGTAATTTCTGGGCCGTTCGGTCCAGAACCAGACTAGGTCGAGCGCCGGTAGCTGACAGCGATCCATTTGAAGAGAATTTTAATGATTATTTTAATTGAAGTCGTACCCCTTTCAACATAACAACCCGTCCCGCACCACGGTTAAACACGGTTTCGGGGTGATGCACCATCGTTTTGGCTGGACAAAACGTGGACCGGTTCGCACTGGGTTCCGCAACCGAACCCCGTCCTCAATTGGTAATTGTTTTATTCACCCCATTTCGCAACACTTCCCTCACACTTAATCTCTTTTTTGGCAGCTATTTCGTGCATACTGAAGCACTAATTTCATGCAGCCAGCTGCAAACCGATCTTATCGCAAGCGCCAGTCCAGTGGGGCAGCGAGCAAGCGGGCGAAAGAAAACAACGCCAAAGCGGGGGGCGGTAGATCCTGCTCATCCTTTTCGCACTTCATTTATTTTCACGATGTATTCTGTGTCAAATAAATGTGTCTATATTACGCAACGCATTTATTATGGTTTGCCGCAGTTTTTGGTTTTTCTTTAGATCCCGGGTTTTTTTGTTGTTGACGCCCAAATTCCCATAAATCAAGCAAGTTGGGATGGTGATGGAAAAAAGAATTTTATTGTTGTTTTTTTCGAGCAAAATTTCAGCGACATTTTTGCGCATTTCTACACACTTTTGCTTTTGTTTAAAAAGTGTAATATTAAAAAAACCACAAAACAAACGATACATTATGAACAGAAAAGCCCTTTAAAAGACATTTTTATATTGACAACTGTTACTTGCTATACATTCTTGTCCATTTTGTTTCCAAATTTCAGTAGCATTTATTTTCATGCTATGATTTTACCATAACAATCAACTGATTATTTCTTCATAATCAACTGTTTAATGATTTATGTTATCTCGTGCTCTCCTCCCCAATGTGCCTTTCACCGCCCAATGAACCCACCAACCCAGCATGAACCCTTCATCAAGAATCTTTGTTCGCTTCGCTTGCATTGAAAGCCACTTGAAAGTTTTGACCATAAATTTTCCAATTTGATGCCTGTTGGGAAAAACTCATCACAGCCAAAAAACAGTAAAATGCCTTCCCCTGCCACCAAGGCCACCTACACTAAACCCTTACTCCTCACCAAGCAGTAAGCAACGTCCGATTTAAAACAGTATAGCGAAACGCACTGGACGATGCTGCTGCTGATAGTGAGGTGCAACGTGTGATACTTAAACGCATTAACCTTCATAAAACAAACCATCATTAACCTTCCGCTCGAACCGAACCCGCCCTACCGATGTTGACCATACAAAAAGGGTTTGTAAGCAAAATCTGGTAAGAGAGAAAGGTGTCGTCCCTTTTGCTAGAAATTCGTATCGAAATAACATCCCTAACCTTAGCCAGTGGTCAACATCTTTCCACCCATCGTTGAAAGCAGAGGATGTAATCGGTAGCAAAACACATCCCCAAGCAAACAACTTTCCCCACACACACACAAGAAAGAAGATTCCATGAACGCCCTACAGGGTTTCCTTTTCGATTGCTCTATCACAATGCCCTCTCTCTCTCTCTCACACACACGCACGGCTAGCAAAGGCTTGGTCGCTCTTTCTCGCGCGTGTTAGGGCTGACTTGACCTACATTTCCGTATCTCTCGCTCCTTCTGGTGTGCTGATTATGCGTGCGCATTAAATCAATACACCGAAATGGACTACTAAATTAAATCAACCTCCTCCACACCGCCCCTGCGCCTGGGTTCTAACGGTTGGTGGTGATAGAACACTCGTCACAGTTTATTTAAGAAGGGCCGTTCCTTACAGCTTCAGTTTACACAAGCATAGGCACTCCGGCTTGCGATGAAATAGTGCTGAACCCAAAAGAAATGCTTTTCGTTGACCAGTGGACCAAAGGTTTGACCAATGTAATTCCATCCCGTCCATGTCCTTTTGTCCTTAATCCACCGGTCCTGCTCGCTTTCGTTATCGTTTACTCTTCGTTCAAGCAAGATGCTGTCTGCCTCCACTAGCTGACACTAGTAATTAATCTTACCCGTCGACGAGGACACTTTGCTGCTCAAGGACGCTCAACGGAACGATTTAAGGACTCCGATGCGGTAATCCGATGGCTTTGGATACCGAGCCATTTGGAACGGAACGGAGCAATAATAAGTGCCCGCAACAAAAGCACTTAGTTGCTCGATCGATTGGATAGAAGAAAAAAAGTATTTCATTTGTGCAAGAATAAATTCTTCGAACGCATTAGCATATTCTGAAGTGTTTCTTTACAGCAAAGGAGATTTGTTTTGTAGTGAAACAGTTTAAAACGGTTTTAATTGAGCATCGATAAGGAAATTATAGACAGGAAAGCAGATTAAATTTAGAACAACGAACGTTAACGAACACAAATAAAAAAATAAAAAAAAACACTATTTAAGGTAAAAATTGGATTCATTTGGACCTCATCTAGATTTTTGTGCCTCGATTTTGTTTCTGGCGACTGAAACACAGTTCACGCGACTTCAAAGGCTGCAAAATTATGCAATGCGGGCTATCCTTGATTGTGGGCGTTATACCTCTTCTGTTACAATGCGAATGGTCTTACAATGGATGTCCATAGAACAGAGAGTGACGTATCCGACAATGATATTCATCGATAATCTAGTTAAAAAGACGTCTACCTTCCACAGGAAATTGCCAATGCTGGTTCGTTATTTGAGTTTAGAAAATTGTGCTCTGACTTTGTTAGAACTAATGTAGTCTAAATGTACTGTCAATTATCAACTCTAGGTGATGATGATTTTTTTTTTTCATTCTTGTCTTTTATCCTTTAAAATGCGATGAATATTTTTTTAAACTAATTTACATTCTAAATTCACCAAAGTTTTAAAACTATATATATACAAAAAAATAGATAGAATGAAACTACATTGAATTGCGACACGCGTGCGTATAGTAGACTCCGGTTTCGGAGCTTGGTAGATTGGTGTTGATCGGGCTAATAACTCGTCATACCTTTATGCTTTGCTCAGATCTCAAACATCTATTCGTTTGAATATTTGTAGCTTTACCAAATTATCGCAAGATACCTCGAACATCTCAATCCTTTGTAGGGGTCAGAGGTGGGTCAGCATCATCATCATCATCATCATCATCAAAAGATTGATTTAGTGCAATCAAGAAAATAAAGTCATCCCTTTAAGTGCTCTCAATTTCTTCTGTGTAATTTTGAATTATTTTACAAATATACTTCAAAAATTGTTTTTTATTTTAAAGGATTGATATATTTGGTAAGCCCTATTTTTTTTACGTTTCTATATATTTTTGAATGATTTATCTAATGTAACTACCTCAATTCGTGCTGACAAATAAATCACTCAATTTTTAATTTAAATTCATCAAAATTTATCATTGTTTATCTAATAGCATTGTTTGCACAAAGCCTGTTTAAATAGCAAACTTACCATCAAAATCGCATGCATGTGATTCAAATACTAGCCTCCCTTTTCTGAACCAGAAAAGTAAAGCAAATATTTTGGACCACTGTTTAGACATGCTAACTCGGGCTCGTTCTTTCTAAAAACAACAGCAGCAAGTCCAGCATCGTGTGTGTGTGTGTGTGTGTGTGTGTGTGTCTCTTTGTGTTCGCCTGGCCGATGCTGATGCTACTGCGCAACAAAAACGGCGCTAGCTGTGGTCCACATTGTACGCAGCAAGTGAGACAATTTATAGGTCAATCGATAGTTGTCAAGTCAAACCAGCCCGTAAACCGTACCACACATACCATTCCAGCATAATTTGACATCGCGTAGTGTCGTCTTTGTCTTTTCTGCTCCCCAAACCTCCCCAATCCATTCCCACCCTCCCGAACACGGCGCGACCTCTCTATTACGCATCGCACACAGGCTAATACTGTGCGTGTATTCAGCGAACAAAGAGCAGCGCTTCCCCCTCTAGGGTGCATTTTTCTACGCACCGAAGTTTTGAATCACACCCATATAGCGTAGCATAGCGTCATCCCAACACCGTGTGCCCGTTCCCCTTGCGTTCCTTTGAGTGTTTGGACAATGGTCCGCCACTCTCCGCATCAAAACGGGGACGGGGAAACAAAGGGGCGGAAGGCCCAGGAAGGGTTTCACAAAACTCACAAACACGCACCGCCTGCACTGAACGCAAAACGGGCCAGGTACGCGATGGGTAATTGTTTTGCATTTGCGCCTAGACAGCAAACAATAAAGCCGAGCCTAATACGGCGTGCGGGGCACGGCTTAAGATGGATTCGCGGGTTTGGTTGCGCAGTGTTCTAAAAATAGCGAATGCACTCGTAATGCACCGTAAATAATGCGCTCCGAGTGGATGAAGGGTTGATACAAGTGTGTAAACAAGTGGGAAAGATGGGAGAGAGAGAGAGAGAATATTGCTCCAAGGCAAGGGAAGGGATCGCATAATCTTCTTACACATTCAACCGGTCCGTTATAGTTCCGCATTGGTATGTATGGCGCACCTTTGACCAAAAGGGCATTAAAAATGCATCAAATTAAAACGGTGAAAATGACACTGAAAAATGAATTTGCCTGTACATTAACTCAAGGAATATGTTTGTTTTGTTGGATGATGAGATGAGGATGATGTTGGAGATGTTAGTGGTTGTGATTTGTTAGAATCCTAAGAAACTTCCAAGTGCATCCTTCAATCTGAATATTAAATTTTGTGAATTTGTGAATCTTAAAATCTTGTTCTGGATTAAATATTAAATTAATTTATGTTTGTTTTGTCTTTTGGTACACTATTTAGTAAGTTATCTATGAGTTTTATGTTGTTACAATGAAATAATACCTTTGTTTTTAATAGAATCATTTGAATATTCAATTTATCATGAATGTATAGACTAGTGATGGGTTAAGTTGGCAAAAATCTGGATTCGAGTCCCAATCGATTCCGAATTTTCAGGACCGACTCCGGAAGGTAAGGCCGCCCAGTATTATCCGGCGTCGTTCGGAGTTGTCTAGAGCCGTCCGGAGGCGCCCGGATTTGTTCGAAGTTGTTCGGAATCGGAGTCGTCCGAAGTCATCTGGAGTCGGCCTTCGAAACTCCGATCGACTCTGGACGACTCCGGACGACTCTGGACGACTCCGGCCGACTCCGGCCGACTCCGGACGTCTCCGGACGTCTCCGAACGACTCCAATCCAAACGACTACGACACCGGATGACTCCAATTCCAGGCGGAACTAGTGATTCCCATTTGGCGGAGTCGGAATCGCACTAACAATAGTCGAGTTCGGATTGGATTGGCCTAGCGAGCACATCACTAGCAAAGACCCCAAAACATGTATCCAAAACTAATTTATACTTCTTATTTGACGCTCCTAACATAACTGGTGTAAGCCTGCCATAAGCTACTTATAGACAATGACTGTGATCGGTACTGTGCTGGCGGCACTTTTTCTTTAAAGCGTTTCATATTGCATTCATTGTTATCGTCAGGTTAATAATTTCTTAATTTCGTTCTTTCTCTTTATTTTTTACTTTTATGCCTTAAATGGGGTTTCTGTAGTTTTCACAGATGTGGGACACTTTCTTTGCTCTTTTTTGACGGGAAATAGACTTCAGAACCCCTGAAATATAATTGTAAAGTTTAGTGACTGCTGAAGGACCAAAGACTTTTAATTTTATTTATAAAGTTTATCCAGTCAGATTAGATGAGTCAGAACTGCATGCGGCATGCTTGGTCTATACGGCGCTTGTACCCATGGCAGGCAAATCAATCGTTAAAGTCCGCCAAAATCACAAAACCTAATAAACAAACCAGCCAAAGATAAACCAAAGAATGAAAAAACTTGCATTACTAAAGATGAAAACTAGTAAAACCAGAACAAGAATAAGACAAAAGAAGATGCAAAAAGTGACATTAGAAAATGAGAGATAATCCTATCCTATATTTTTCTCCGATTTGTACAATGAAGTAGCATTGATGAATCATACAATGAAAGCTACCACCCTCAGTACTCTGTGACAGCAGCATAAAATTTCGTAGCAAAAGAAAAGTCAATCTTTATCACCACCGCCCAGCAGCATCCCAGCAGAAAGTAGCTCAGCGCATGAGGTTAACGCAACCGATCGACGAGATAAAGAAAGCATACACAAATTCAAAGGCATAGAAAAAAAACCCCAAACCCCTCCAAAACTGTCCCAAAGCAGGGAGAAATACGCACGAACGCCAGGCACACAGGAGCGACAAACCATCCGAAAGGGTCTTTGAACTTTCATCCACACACGATACGATGCGTATCTCAGATGGTTCGACGCACCCAATCGAGCCCACAATCGCGTCCGAAGCTGCTGGCAAGACCAGCAGGATGCCCAAGTACTCCGCGGTCCCGTCCGCACCACAATAGACCCTCTTTCTGTGCGTGTCTACGCAACCCGACGCAACGTGTCAACGTGTGGTGTGTGCGCGCGCGGACCACTGCGTAACGTGGCTTGCGCAAGCGGGCACGTTTCGTGAAGTGTCGTGAAGCCCCCCGCGGTCAAGCATCACTCGCGCTACTACTTTCTCGAGAATGAATGGAGCGAACAAAGACGGGCGCAAGAGTGTATGTGCGCGCGCATAAAGATCTTTTTTTCTTTTCAGGCCACTCACCCTCCCCATGCCGTACCGGATGCGCAATGAAGCCGGATAAATCAGCGCAAAAACCGACGCAACAGGAGTAGTTGATGAGGGCCGGTTTTCTGCTGATGGATTATACGTTTTCCACGACTGATGGTGCGTTTTTTCTTCTTCTTCTTCTGGCCAACTTTCACCGAGTCCACCTTTTTGGGGAGCGGGAAAGATGTCGCCCGCGGATGATGCCGCTGCCGGATGGCACGTTTTGTTGTGTCTAGTGGGCAAGCAGCCACGTTGGTATGGTAACCGAGGGTTGTTTGGATTGTTTCAATGTTTTGTATTAGAGCTGGGACAGACTTTTTTTTAACCAAAGTCTTTATAATACAGAGGTCGATTTTGGTCTAAAATTTTCAAAGTTTGTTTTTGACAGTTAGATGAAAAAAATGTTTACAAAGATATCCTCACAACCAAATGCTTTGTAGGGCCAATTGTGCATTTTCTGCACAAAACCTAGAGTAACTGTACATTTTCGACTCATGAACGTGGCATGAAGTAGTTTCTTCAGTAATTCACTACTTAAAAACCACCACAATCGGGAAACTAGTCCCTTAGCTTTGGTCCTCTTGAGCTTCACCTGATTTTGTCCTAATTTTAGGCACTGATCTTGTTATAATCGATAATTGCACTATAATCACCGACAAACCGACATGACACTGGCGTTACAAAAGTGTCCCACACGAAAGTACTGTCATTTACCAGTGAGGCGAACACTTCTGTCAAAGTAAGCTCTGTTCACTGCTGCTTCGATGTAAACAACTTTTCTAAATACAAATGGCGAAGGAAGTGTGAGGCAAGATTTTGTGAGAATTATTGGACAAAACACCCAGGAACATCATTTTATAAGTTTCCAAATCAATACAAAAGATGTGAGAAGTACATAAAACAATACGCATTGGAATTTGCGAAGAAAAACAAAAAGGGGGTTTAGCAGTTTCTTCTCTGTGTCAGTGTAGTAAGCGAATCGTTATAGAGATGGCGCTAGTGTTTAACGTATTTTCATTTGAAATAAGGAGACAACTTTTGAAGCTCATTTTGTTCGAAGTGTCACGTCGGTTTGTCGGTGCTATAATTCTATCTTTTCTTTATATTCGTAAACTTTTTTGAATAAAAAAAAATGGAAAAACGTTATAAAGATGACCGAAAAGTGTCTGGATGCACAGCATGCACAACAAGTAAATCTTCAATAAATGCTGCGATGTAACTATTGAAGCTTTTTCATCTAACTGTCAAAACTTTCCCACGCTTTTTGATCAAATGTTTTGGATGACCCGACCTCTGTATTACATCAACTTTGTTTTAAATCATAAACAGTTGAACCAGACACTATAAAAATACAAATAATAGTAAAGTGTAAATCATGTTGGCATAAACTACTCTAATAGAAATAAAAATTTAAGTAGAATTTGTAGATGTGCCAAATTCCACTGAATTTGATCCAAAACCACAGGAGAACAAAAAACACAAAATGTGTACAACCTAAGCGACTAATACTCATAAGCGGAGCCAATTCTCAGACGTTGTCGTGGCTGAAGGTTTTTTTTTTTTTAATTTGTCTCACTCACTGTCAACACAGATGGTAACTATCAGCTCGAAAAGAGCACCAACGACAGAAACAAAATCAATTAATACAAACGCTTTCTTTGTCGTGGCATCCCGGTGGACGGGTGGACGGTCCGAGGTCATCTTCGGCGAGCGGGCGAGGGAAAACTTTCCCATTTCGGCTTTCATTTCGCCGCTGGCAAACAGATAGACAACAACGTAAACGCGCAGGCACTTGTCAACGCGGACGCGATCGCGCCTTTCCTTCCCACTCCCACCCTCTCTCCCCTCAATCGGGCCTATGATTTCGATCGATCAACACGGGTCTTTGTGTGCGGCCCGAGGGCTTTTCCAATGGCTTGAAAATCTAAGGGGGTCTCCCTGCTTTCCCAAATTAGGGTCATATGTCAAAAAGTGCGTACAGTGAGCGTCACCGTCATGGTGGTGGTAGTGGTGCACTGCCTGAGTGAAAAACCACCCAACACTCGAAGGAGTACAAAAAGGGCAAAGGGGATGGCCGGGGTGTGGTTGGAAACCCCAGGGCGGATGTGTTGGAATTTTCCCCTCCCCGTTCTCTATGCTCTTTTATTTTTTCCTTTTTTTTGAGGGGGTTTCGAACAAAGAAAAACGACCAGAGTGCGCGCGGACTTCGGGCCAATGCGTGTGTGTGTGTATAGTGGAAGTTTTGTGCAGCACACGTGCGTTCCCTATCTTAGAAAAGTTGGTCGAAATGGAAAGGGCAACAGAGTGAGGGAAAAATGTTAAGAGAGAGAGAGAGAGAAAGAAAGAGAGGGGAGGGAAAGGAGAAGCGCTAGATAATAAACTCGTTTCTTCACACTGCTCTTTCTGAGTCTGTTTTCTCTCATCTCTCTCCCTCTCTCTCTCTGTCCAACTACTCGTTGGGTCGCGTTACTGTGCGTGTTCGGTTGCGCACCATCTTCCGTCTCGCTCACGCTACTTAACAATGCACAGTTGGGCAGTTTAGTAGACCACCGACGTCTCCGATTCTCTTTGGTGTGCTCCGCTTGCTGCGATGTTGCAATGTACACGTTTTTGGGTTTGGGTGACGGAGAAGAAATGGGATGGTTGGAAGGGATGAAGGGTAGCAACGATTAGAGGGTTTGTATATGGGTGTATGTATGTGTGTGTGTGAGTCCGCCACATGGGCGCTGTCTCGCTGTTTCGTGTAGCGAAATAAATTGATCCCGTCCGTCCTTTCCTCGTCCCTTCAATACCCATCGTCACACACACACACACACATACAACATGAACGCATACCACCATACAGGCAAAAACTGGAACAACAGCGACGCAGTGCGAGCAGTACGCCTGAATACCATCGCAGGGTTTGCTTGCGCATTTGAGCAGGGGCGGCCAGAAGGGGCAGAGAAGAGCGTAGAGGAGCAGTGAAATAAATAAGCGAAAATAGGTTGACTTCGGGGCAGGCGGTATCGTTGTGTGCGAGCGTGCCATACCAACACCAAACGCCCCAACACACACACACACAAACGCGCGCGCGGGAAAGAGATTCTTGAAATATTGAGCATACTGCGACACGCGCGCGCTACTGCAGTCATAATGTGGGGCCTGGCTCGGTTCGGTTCTCGGTACAGCTCTGCCCTTTTCCATCCCTTTCTTGCAAGGGCTGTTGATTGTCTTCTCGTTCCCGCCGCCAGCATGCGCGTGCTCCTTCGACGCTTACTTGCGGGAAAACTGTGTTTTCGTCATCAAACGGTGCCTTTCTTCGGTCCGTACAGGACGTGCCGTTGTACTGCTTCGGTTGGGAAAATTAGAAAGGGTTTCTGTGTGGAAATTTCGGACAATTTTCTCAACGGCTGGATGCTGTTAAGTGACTATAAAGCACGAAGTGCTCGGGAATAGATCGCCTTGAAGAAGTTTTTTTTTATCAAGTTTAGTATTACGTTTTTTTAAAGTAAGTTCGGTCAAAGCTTAAGATCAAACAGACTTTTTTGCTTTGCATTTTTACGTGATTTGCATGTGTGTCTTGCTAAAAGTATTAACATCGCATCGCAACGACACACGTGCGTGACACAAGTACGCAGGAAATTATCAACACGAAGCAACGCACCAAGGCACGTGGAGTTCGTAGCTCTCTCGTTTTTTTTTTTCATCACAGTAGCCGTACTTTTTTTTCTGTGCGTGCGCGCGCGTGCGCCCCTGTGTGCACGAACGATAAAACTTCCTTTTGGACGAAAATCAAAATCGCGTGAGCTCGCGCACTACACTCGCGATACAAAAGGAAAAAAAAACCTGTGAACGTGTGTGGGTGTGTGTTTGTGTATAGTGTGTGCCCCATTCCACACAAATAAAAGACTATTGCTGTTCGTTTTTGCATGTGTGTGCCGTGCAACTGCTGGGTGTGTTGGAGCGCGCAGGTTGGTGTGTGCGGAGGAATGCCGGAGGAAGGAGCAAAGAAAAAAGAAAAGGGAGTATTACGTAAGGGCGTAAGTAGAGTGTGTGTGTGTGTATAGATAAACGACACACACACACGGCCTGTGTTGTGTGGTGTGGCCCCTCAGTGGCTCGCCTTTGTACGTTGGAATTATCGATCCTATTGTTCGTTTCTTACATTTTCCTCCGTTTTCTCATTCACACAGACAAGATTTCCATTTCACTTTGCTTTATTAGTATTTGCTTGCTATTTTTTAAATTATTTAGCGTATTGAAAAACGGGTACATTTGCACGCTCTAATTATATTCCCCTTTGGAAATTAATACTTCACTTATATTCATTAAATAATAAAGCGTCAAACGACAGGAAACATCGTGCCCCAGAGCGTGTACGAACGCACACTGCAGTATTTGCCTCTGCGGTAGTGTACGCGCGCGCGCCTGTATTGGAGTGTGTGTGTGTGTGTGTGTGTACATGTGGTGGAACGCGCGCAGTGCTGTGCGGGGCTGCTGCTGTCACACCAGAAAACGAGTGTTTGTCGTTTGACACACATTTGCACTTTCCTCCCCGTGGCCCACCCTGTTCCCTATCGTTCCACCACCCCAACCCCTTTGTTTCGACGAGTGTGTTGTTGAGCGGGAATAAAGAAATAGGTTGTTAGAGAAGGAAAAATGGTATGGGAAGGGTGTAGTTTGACAGCATGAGAGTGAGAGAGAGAGAGAGAGAGAGAGAGAGAGCGAGCGAGCGAGCGAGCGAGCGAGCGAGCGAGCGAGCGAGAAAGAACGAGAAGGGGAGAATGAATGAGCGCGCGCGCGCAAATTTCAGCTCACCAATACACACACCCCGACTGCCTCGTGACAACTTGTGTGGTTGCTTCGTTTTTTTTTATTCCACCATTTCTCAATACAGGTCCAGCACGGGGAGTGGTGGAGTGGTGTGTGTTGTTTGCCAGTGTGTGGTAAAGAGCACATTAAAATTCCAACACACGCTCACCGTAGAAGTAGTGTGCACGGTTTCTTCTTCCCTCTTTGCCTCCGATATCTCGCCCTATCCCCATCGCTTCGTTATATATTTACTAAAGAGAGCAAGCGAGAGACTACGATACTGTGTGCGTGTGTGTGCGCGCGCGCTTGTGTTGGTGAATAGGGTTTCTCATTGTGTGCGCGCGCTGTACGACATGGTGGTGCTGGTGTGGAGCAGCGCTGTGTTCAGTGGGAGGCCGAGCAGTGTCGCGCTACGTTCAGATACCATCGCACACACTCACACCCTGCGCGTCGTGTCGTAACCAGCAGCAGCAGCAGCAGTGAAGTCGTCCAACGCCAACCGTGATGAGTCGAGCGTGTGTCACGGTGACCGTTATTCGTGCTCGGATAGTCGTTCGGTGTGGACGTGTTCTTCTCCCTCTCTGGTTGGCAGCGCTTGCGAAGTTGTGCCTCGTTTTCGGAAAGCAGAGCTGGCTTTGAGTAAAATCTAGTGTTTGGTGGAATTGAGGAACAACACTCAGTGTGAAGGAGGAACTCTACTGTTACCGTGTGCCGTTTGTAGAGGGGACCAATCGTATAGTCGTAACGCAAGTGTGAACAGTTTTTCGCTTCTTCTGCTGTGATTTTCGGACAATTTTCTCAGTGCCTCGAATTCAGTGAAAGACAATGAAGCAGGAAAGATTTCCAACGATTTGTCGTTCGTTTTGTTAATGGAAGAATTATGGCACGGCAAAACCCCAGCACACACCAGTTTCAGTGATGACTCACATTTCATCTGAACAGAAAAAAAACGCATCAAACTACCAAGCGCGCCCCATTTCTGGAGAAGTGCGGTGGCCTGGCCTACTTGGAGTTTTTTTTTCCACACCCAGTGCACAATCACTTCGTTTGTTCTCGGGATTCGAAGAATTCGCTGTGTGTGAGAGGAGGAGGGTCCATTCAAATACGGAATTCCGCGTAGCAACAGCAGCGCCCTGCAGCCCCCATCTCATGATGATGATGATGATGATGATGGTTGGGTCACAGCTCACCACGGACGGAACGAGTTTCTCGTAGCACCAATGCGAACAATGATTGCGTGTGTGTGTGTGTGTGTGTGTGTGGTGGTCATTCGTTGCACAGTCCACGATTTTTGAAATTGCCAACGCTTTGCGAAGACCTAATTTTAGAACCAAGAAGGGAAACACGCGCGCTGTGGCCGCCGGACACAAGACGCCAGGAGTGTTGTGTGCTCTTTTATAGAAAGCTGTGGTGAAAAAACCCACTCTCAAGTCCACATAATCCATAACCACGGCGGAATCTCTCTCAACTTGTGTGGTATTTTAGAACACCCAAGAGGAATTATTCCCTACTATGTGTGGTGTGGTGCACTTTTACATTCCAAAAATGAGATCGAAGTCCTTTGTGAACGCTTCTTTTTCTTCTTGCCAATTGGATGGGAGCGTTGTCTTGTTCCTTGAACAGCCCCCAACTCACCCCCCACCATAAGCTAACGCGATTGCGTCATCCATCCATCAGCGAATGTGTGTGTGGTGTGAGGCGTATGTTGTTCGTTTCACGCACCGTGCGAATGACACCCGCTGTGCCTCTTTTTTTTGATGCTCTAACTACTTGTTATGTGTGTGTATAGAGAGACCTTTGTACCTCGAATCATAATTCAACGTTCGCGCGCGCTTACACACTCACACACATACATTCCGCACACAATTTCGTGTGACAGCGGGCTCTATCTCTCTCGTGTGTGGGGCACTGTTGAAGCTGTGTGTTGAAACTAATTTGTCTCGCGAATAGAATTGTTCCCCCGACGCGCGCGCGCGCTACCTGACCCCCCATCATACATGCATGCTCCTCACTCACACACTGCAGTGTTTCGAAACGGACGTTGTGGCCGCCTATCTATTATTGGGGCGGCGCACAGCGAAGAAGAAGAGTAGGAAAAGCAGCAGGGGGGTTTGTGTAGACCATCTCGCGTGCTGCGTGTGCCGCCGTTGTATATGCTGACTTGATTACTTCCGCCCCAAATGTCCGTCGTTGTCGTGTGCAGTGCGTGTTTAGTAACCTCCGCCATCCGGTAATGCCGTGCCCCGTTGTCGTCGTCACCATCATCACCCCTTCGTTCCCGCGTACTTGCCCGATAAGCCTGTGGGAGCGAGATTAAGGCTTGCTGGTTATCACGTTAAACGTAGTCAGTCTTTTTCTCTCTCCTATCGGTACTAACGGTGCTTCATCGTACGTGCCTCCTCGCTTCCTCTCTTCTCGTTTGGGGGATGATGATGTGGTGATGGTGGTGGTGGTATATCAGCACGCAGTAGGCCGCCGCACAAGCAAGAAAGAAATCCAGGAAGCAGCGGAAACGGCTTTCGTCGTCATGGGCAGCGCAGCACACGCTTGCTTCTCGATCACTAATGTGTGTGTTGCAGCGCTTGCGAGCGCCAACAAGAAAATCCCAAGGAATATGCTCCAAAGTGGTGACACAACACGTAACGCTTGTAACGCGCGCCCCACCATGTGGGTGTACTTTTTTGTTCTACACACGTTTCGGAAATAATTAAAGAAAACATGATTGTGTCATGTCGAGAGAGCTTTTATCTTCCACCACCAAGCACACATGCACACGCGCGCACGTCGTCGTGCACGTAAGCACATGCGCGTCTCTCAATGCGTACTAATTTTCGTTCTAAGAACAGACGAGGAAAGAGGCGAACAGAGAGGGAGAGCAGAGAGTTATCTTAATGATTCGAGAAAAGTAGGGCGTTATTTATAATGTTGTCTTGTAAATATTTTAATTGTTTTTTTTTTAATTATCTCTTTTTATGATCTTCGTTAAATCACACTCCTTTTTTTTTACAGATTATTAATAAATCCTTCTCATTGTTAAGCGTTAGCCATTTTTCAAAGCTCAAACACACATCACAGCCGCTTCAAGAGTCCGCCTTTATTCGCGCCTGTTTTATGCTTCTGAGAATTTTCTTTCGCGCGTCTTCGTTTTCTCCTTTGTGTGTGGTGTGTGTGTGCGCGTTGCCCTGCCCAACGGGCACTCATCATTCGTGCATACTCTTGTTCTTCCCCACTGTGTGTGACCGACTGACTGACTAACTTACTCTACTGCGCTTTTTTTACACACGCTCACACATATATCTTCTTCTCAAGCGCGCGGTACCTCCTTCCTCCTTGCTTGTTACGCAGTTTTTTTGTGTTGTTGCTCCTTTGGCGATGATCGCGCGCGTGTTCGCCAAGCCCGAAGCAGTGGATGATGCGAGAAAGAAAGAGAACGAGTGCGCGCTCTCCACCACCACTCTCAAGAGGAGGGGAGACAGCGCTTCGGAAGGGTGTGATGTGGGAGATATGCCCCCCCCCTCCTCTCCCCCAACAACCACGAATTGCCACATCATCCACCCGCTTGTTTGCTTGCTCTCTTTACTCTTCTGCTGTCTCTACCATTCTCAATCATTTCGCTATAAAGGCTGTCTCACTCTCACACATCCCCCACAATCATATCTCATCCCCCCTTCACATTCGAACGGAAAACTAGCGCGCGCGTGATATTTTGTTGCAGCACTCTCTCTTGCTCTTTCGTACTCCATCTCGGTTGATTCGCTTTCTCGCTCTCACCATATAACTGTATCGTGACCTCGATCGCGCTCACTCCGTGCGATGATGATGTGATCAAGCGTTGGTGGTGGGGAGAGGTGGAGGGGGATACAGGGATGTTTTGCTCTCGCTTCATCTCACTGTCCCCAATCGCGCATGCTTTGTCTCACTCTAACCAATCGCTGTAACCGACGCACCTCGCAATCTCGTTCGAGTGTTCAAACGATAGAGGGGCAGGACACAACAAGGGAAGCAGGGGGGAGGGAGGGAAAGAGAGAGAGAGAGAGAGAGAGAGAGAGAGAGAGAGAGAGAGAAACGCAGTCCATTTTTGTGCTAGGAAGTTTCTCGTTAGTTTTTGTTCCCTTTTTTGTGTGGGATTGGTAGGGGTGAAGCGGGGAGGGGGGGGGGGGGAGGGGAGCTCTCGTATCCGTTTCATTGCATCCGTTGGTTGCTGGTGCGTCGTTGTGCGTCCACAATCCTCCAATCCGCCCCCCCCCCCTACAGCACGGCTTTGTTGCCACCGAGGCGAATTGTGTGGTGGGGAACGGGTGGAAAAATAACAACTGGTAGATAATTAATACCCGCGCTCGCGTCGTACAGAGAGGCTTGATTTAGAGTTGTGGAGAATGGGGGAGCTTTTTTCCTCCAACACACGAGATGAAGCAAACGTCTTAGGAAAGTGATGGGTCAGAGGGGGGGGGGGGGCAGCACATGGTGATGGTGGTGGTGGGTTGGTCTCTAAGCGAAAGGGCGCAGCGCGCGCTCGGTTGGAGATTTTTCTTTCTTCTCCCTCTACTGCGTGTGTGTCTGTGTATGTGTGCGTGGTGGTGTTTCGCAAGTGTCTTTTCTACTTTCGGATGGAATTACACCCGTTGGGTGAGAGAGGAGAGGATAGCGGAAAGAGGGTGTGCGGAATGAAACACACCACAAACCTACTTTTCTGAGAAACGAGAAAAAATAAGCGGTTGATGATGAAACCGCGCCCGATGGTGGTTTGCCCGGTCGCGTCAGCGACCGCGACCGATCTGTGTGGAAAAGAAGAGGCCTTTTCAAATCTCTCTGTCTGATCTTTTTTTTCTCTCTCACATTCTATTGGTAAAGGTTTTGTAGTGCTAAAACGATTTAATAAATTTAGCAAGCTAGAAATCATTCTTCTAGCATATTTTTATTAACTGCAGTACAGCAGCATCAAATCCTTAAAATTAATTTCAACAATATCAATGGTTACTCTGTCGTTGTGGTTGCATGGCAAAACAAAAAATGAGATTCTACTTACTAGGTTAGAAAACTGATTAGAGAAACCCTGTATATTTGATACAACACATCTGTGTGATTGTTTTTGTCCCTTTAACTACTCGGAATGTTTTAAAAAAGCCAGAAGAATATTTCAATTTGCTTGCTTATACCAATTCATAAGTATTGCTCTAGGGTTGGGAGGGGAGGGGGGCTACGTCAAGCCCGAGACCAGTTCCTAACAAACACCCATAGTTTGTTTACGGCGGAGGGTGGTCCCATTGCAAAGGAGAAGGAGAAGGTGTGCCTCTACCGTTCGTGCGCGAAACTGACCGCGCAAACAGCAGTGGAAAACTACTAATAATAGCGCACGATCGCCACCGCGCCCCATCCCATCATGAGGATGCCCTGGCAGGCGATAGAGAGAGAGAACGAGAGATAGAGAGATGAGGAGCAGCAGTGGGAGGAAATGTTGGCGACGGAACACCCCACCTTTCCTAGATTGATGTTGGCTCGGACAAAATGCTAAATTGTGGTTTAGGTTTTTACATCAAAATGTCTGTTGTTGTGAAACGACGACTTTGTACAGTAAAAACTTGATATAATATATAGTTATTGTCTTCCGTAACGAAGTCTTCTGTTTTCTCTGCCACAGTTATAATCTATTTTCAAACTGCCCTTTTTTATTAGCAATGTTGCTTCTCCTAACTTTTGACCAGCACCGGAAGAGAAGCAAAGATACAAATAAAACGATAAAAAAAGACACCTAACAAACGAACCGAAATGCATAAAAGTGGCCACAAACACGTATCGAATACAGGCACACACGCACACATAAAAACCAGAGGGAATAAAACGATGGTGGCGTGTGTGTTAGCAGCGTTTCAGCGAAAGACCTTGAACATACCAAACCGACAAACGCCGTTTCAAACGGGGGGGCAGACGACGGACCAACGTGTGTCTCACACAAAACAACAAACGCGCACCACACAGGCGCGCAAAAGAGTGCTGCTGCTGCGCGGTTCTCCCTCTTACGCGCTGCATATAATACGCACAACGCGCGCGCTACGTATTATTTGCGCAACAGCAAATTAATATAACAACGCGCGCGCGCGCGTGTGTATGTGTGTGCTGCATTTTATGGTGTGCAAGGGGGAGGAGGGGGTGGGAGATGGGGAGCACCTCAAGACTCCTTTTGAAACCCTTTTTCTAGACACCACCATATACAATCATTGCTTTTTTTTGTTTGGTGTTTTAGTGGTTTAAGACTCTTTTAGCTGGTTTAGCTTCGTGGTGTTGCACACACAAAACTCCCAAAAAGAGCATAGGAGATGGGTGTTGAATTGGGACGATTGCTATCACCATATTACTGGTAGACAACAGCACAGTAACGTTAGAATGATTGGGACTGATGCGCTCAAACATTTAAAAAAATGAAAAAAAAACAAAAAATTAAACAATTAATTTAATTTAATTTAATTTAATTAATTTAAATTTAAATTTAACAAAAAAATCCAGAAAACAAAACAATATTGTATCATGAATAAAATACTCTGCCTGCTAATGTCTAATGCTAAGCTAATGACGCCAACCATGTCTACGCTAGCATATATGCGCGCGCTTCTCAAGGTAGGCAGCGAAATCTAGAACAAAAAAAAAAAACATGGCACCCTTAGATCAGTTTGTTCGTGTAGCAGCACCGCCCGCAGGCAAAACGTTCGACAAAAACGGGGCAGAACACGATAAATTGCCGTAAAAACCTGTGTTACTGACTAAAAAAAGCGCCTAGCTTCTTGATGATGTTAAGTCCGCACCGTGAGTGTAGTTTTCCGTTTTTAGGTCACGTTGCGGTCACAAAAATTTTTAGACGATGTCTTTCTCTCTCTCTCTCTCTCTCTCTCTCTCTCTCTCTCTCTCTCTCTCTCTCTCTCTCTCTCTCTCTCGCTCTACGATCCCACCCAACTAATTCCCCTCGTCGTCTCCAGTGTTCTCTTTACCGGATGCGCACACGGCATTGCGTGTTGCGGGCGGGAGGGTTGCTCGAACTAAAAACACGATAGTCACGACGACGGGGGAGATTGCACACTGCTAAAATAATTACTTTTCAAACAGTTAAAGTAAAAACAAAACCGGGCGGTGGGACTGATGGAGGGATGAGGAATTACAGACGAAGCGCAGTCGAACGAAAACAGTCAAATTTAGTCGTTTGATGATAGTCGTTTCATCAGAGATATGGCGAACTCCTTTGTCCTCTAGGGCGAATTTTAATGTTGGCCACCGTTCATAGGTTGCAAATGTGAGTGCAAAATAATTAAAAAAAGAGTAGTAAGAAAGATAAAAGAAATAATATTAAAAGCAATAATCTAATCTAAAAATTATAAAAAAGTTAACATTTTGGACAATTGCAATAAATATTAAAAATAGAAGAAAAACTTTTAAATGTGAAGATGTTATAGTAAATGTAAAAAACATGAAAAAAAAAAACAGACCACGTAAAAAAATGCTTAAATGTTAAAAAAGCAACAAAATAGAAAAAAGTAACAAATAAACATGTAACTGTGAAGGTGCAAAAAGAAATGTAAAAAAAAACAAAACAAATATTAAATGCATACGAAAAAACAAGGTAAAATATGTAAAAGAGTTACAAAACATCAGAAAATCCCAACACATACAAAACCTTACGTACACCCAAAAAGCGAGTGAAAGCGTTTGAGAGAGAGAGAGAAAAAAATGAAATAAAAAAGTGGGAGCAATTTTCGCAGAAAAAGAGGGCACCGAGAAAGATGATTAGGAAATAAAAATGAGACAACGATATATTGTAGTAGGGCGGAAAAAGAAGGGCAGCTATGATGTGTGTGGAGCGTGAATGGCTCCAACAGTTAGGAGGAGAAAAAGGGCACAAAAAACAAGCAAGATGGTGGTTGTGTTAGAGGAAGATTGCAACCCTCTCCTACGGGCACTTTGCCCTACTTTGCTTGCCTCTCATCTTTCCCTTCTCCAAAGGGAGGATGGACCTCACTTTTCACCCTACCTCTCTGTCCCTTCCCCCCCAAGCATTATCACACTCTTCACGCGCATCGCGTCCCCCGTTTGTGCTTTGTGGGGGCTGATTAGATCGTACGTGTGCGATGGGCGGGCGGATGAGCAAGAAAGCTGCTGCTGTTGGTGTGTTAGTTGCTATCTCTTTAGATGGCCGTTTTCTCTTTTCCAGTGTGTGTGTGTGTGTGTGTGTGTTGTTTACTGAGAGGTTTCAAACATTTTCAAACTCCAAAAGGACCACCACTTCGTTACTCTCACATCATCCGTCCTCTATCCCATCTAAAAACCCTCTTCTTGGTCATGCAAAGCGAGAAGCGACGTGTGCAAGAAAAACGGTCGATGTGTATCTCTATCACACTGGCCTACTTCTCTCCAGTGCGGGGAACAGTAGTCACACTAATACACCAACCACTGACACTCACACACACACACGCCCATGGCATTACTACAGGTTCTATGTCTATGTGTGTTTCTTTGTGGGTGTGCTTTGCTTGCTTAAGCGAGGTGGATGGAGTTTGAAAGTTTGTTGCGAGAATTAGAGGGGTATACACAACGATCGAACGAACGAACGAACGCGCTCCTCCGCCATTGCAAAGCTTTCTGCTGTTGTGTCGCCCTCCCCAAGGTGACTAGAGAACGGTGAGCTGTGGGGAGAAAATGTATTAAAACACAGCAAAAACAGCAGCAGCAGCTGCAGTACAGGCAAGAAAAAGGGTGACAAACGCAACGGGAAGGGAAGTGGAACAAAAGTGAGGGGTTTGTAGAAAAGATTGAGAAAAAACAGCCATCGTTTTTGATGGCCTACGATGGCTTAGATTGGTATCGTCGTGATACGTTGAGTAAAAGCTTCGTTATATAACGAAGCTTTAAAACAGCCCTTGTATAGTAACAGTAGTAGGCATTGGAATGGGCACAGAAGTTTCTCTTGGGAGTAGCGGGATGTTGTTTAAGTATGTTTTGGTTTAAATATAATAAAAGAAAGCGTTGGTTATAGGATATTTAAAAAAATTAAATTCATCTTCGACACTTTTTATGAGTTATATTAACGACAACGGTTTAACAAAAGTAATATAAATCCACACTGCCAATGATCGAAAAACTTCCCCACAAGAAGTAAGACACAGGAATATGGCACAGGACAGAGATAGCGCAGCAAAAAACGGCATTAGATGTGCAGGGGAGGAAGCCCTCCATTACCAGGTGGGGTCAAAAGGGGAGGGGGTCAAAAGGGGGATACTGATTCAATCATGCGCATTGAGGTCGACTCCAAACCCTTCCCACTTTCCCTAACTTCCCCCTGTCATTAGTTGGGGGATCTTTTTTACTTCTCCCTCTTCAAAAGACTCTGGGATATCTAACGTGGTGCTAGCTTGTTTTTCTCTCTTTCTCTCTCTCCCCCCCCCTCTCTCTCTCTCTCTCTCTCTCTCTATCTCTCTCTCTCTCTATCTATCTCTCTCTCTTGTTCTACTCTTTGTCTAACACGTCGTTTCGCTAACTAACGTTACTTTGCTAAAGTCCTTTTTGTTCGTTTTTTTGTATGTGCTAAGGGATTGGTATTATATCAGTGCCTTCACCTGTGTCCGCAGGAGCAGCAGCCAGCCTACCCATGCTTACTGTCGTTTTCTTTTGTTTTATTTAGCAAGTTCTCTTTTTCCTGTCTCTTTTTATACCACAGAGGGGAAGTTAAGCGGATCATATCGTTTTGGGTCAAACGAGTAACAAAGCCAGAAGTAGGAGTTGTAAAATAAAAATTGTCTAATGCATCCGTATGGCCCTTTTGTACGTGTGAAAGTAACACTTTCGAGATAAATGACAAGTTTACCATTGAAAACCTTTCCCAAACCATGTAACGTGTACATTGCTTGGCGTGGAAGAGCCGCACGTATGATTGATGACTGCTAGGGATGATGATGTGTTGAAAAATAGTCAATTTTGCAGTGCGGAAAGATATATTTTTAATAAACCTTTTGAGCACAACATCTTGAGCAGTTAACGAAGCACGTCACAATGAGGCAACACATGATCTAACAGACCATGGGAAGAAAGTTTGAATGTGACAGTCTGTAGGAATTAAGGACCTTATATATAACAGGGAAAATAAGGCATCAAAAATACATTATGTAAGGTAGTAAAAGGAAGATATTTCAGCAAAGGTTTATAGTCGGCACAAGCATGAAGCATGTGCTTTCTTTTCTTTAACCTATTTTGAAAAGCGACAAAAATGCATTACGGCAAATAAAGTTGTGCTATATATTAAGCTTAAATTTTACAATAATTCATTTGTATAAATACTATGAGATCATCTCAATTCATTCTTCAACGACTTCAAAATAACAGGCCAAAAATAAGGTTCCAAATAGACTCTTATCATATTATCATCATATGCGAATTATTTTTTTTATGTTTTTTAATAAACAAAATAGTTCCAACAAACAAATTTGCTTGTTTACTACTGGCTACTACAAAAGGAGCTGCTGTGACCGGTTGTTGTGATGAGGCAAGAAGGAAAAGCATATTGGCACAGAGAGCAATGCGGAAATAGAATGACATTCGAGAGTGATGGAATGTTTTAAATTTATCGCTTGGAATGTTTGTACTTTTTCGGGTACGAGAAGCACGTACACACAAGACAACAACCACCGTGGATGAAGAAGATTTAACGTAGAATGAAATGTGCGCTTATATCACACAGCTTTCGCGTAGGATAAAATGAACCATTGCAAGCTTAGGAGAAAATGAAAAATTCCTCTTCTAACGACCTGTGGTAAGGGCTTTATTTGTGTCATCTGGAATTTGTCCTTAAATTATGCATTTTTTTCAGTATTTTATAGTTGCTAATCATTATACTGGGAATTCCTACTGCAAGGAACACTAACTTCTGAAGACGAAGAAATACAAAAAATAAAGCACATAATTTGAATATGATAAAGTATTTTATATATTTGTTTTCGATGAAAATGATTATTTAGCAACTGTATTGTTTACATTGGACAAACAAATTGTTGCAAATTACCGCTGGAAATCATATCTATTGATCTTCTTCTTCTTTGGCTCAACAACCGATGCCGGTCAAGGCCTACCAACGCACTTGTGGGGTTGGCTTTCAGTGACTTATTGATTTCCCCCCATAGCAGGATAGTCAGTCCTACGTATGGCGGCACGGTCTATTTGGGGCTTGAACCCATGACGGGCATGTTATTAAGTCGTACGAGTTGACGACTGTACCATGAGACCGGCTCTATTGATATTCATCCTATTTTAGCAGAGATTATGGGTATGCATGCACTGTGCTATATTCATACGAGTAGAATAAAAGCTTTGAATGGAATTAGATATTCCTCATAATTTCACATTGATTTGAACTATACAGGCTTCAAAATCTGACATTGAATAAGGCAAGACCCTAAAAAAGTATTCACTTTGTTCGAATTAAATAACGTTCGTGCTGTTATCTGAACATCAAAAGCTCTAAATCTGCACTATATTAATCCCTTTTCTGATGATCTAATCGTAATGCTTCGCATAATGACGCTAAACAAAGAGACTGAAAGAGAGATTCAATTACATACCGCCCGTAGTAACGTAGGAACGTAGTGGCTATTTAGTATGCATTAACATTCGCACTAGCTGTTGGTATCTACCGCTGGTGCAAAGTGCCAAGTAGTAGTAGTAGTAGTAGTGGTAGTCCACACCTGCCAATTCCTAGCATTACCCTTTACCCTTTTAAGGTTGTGTGCGTTGCTTTGCTTCATTAGTGCTAAAAACAAAGCCACCGATAGAAACAGGAGGGTAGAAGCAGCAGTAGTAGTTTAGCAGTTATTTTTTTCCTCTGTTCATCACGCTCAAGGTGAAGCACACGAGTTAGTGCCGCTCACTGCGGACCCGTTTTGCAGTGGTGTTTACATATTATTTTTAAATTGCACGTCGGGTGCGTCGCCAGTGTATCTCCCGGCTGCCCTGCACCAACATCGATCGGTTAGCGATGATGATGATGATGATGGCGAAGGAGGAGATGCAGGTAGTGTGTATAGCCTCTTGATGCCCGATGGATCAAGCTATCCATTTTAACCTTTTAACATCACCGTGGGATTTACGTACGATTCAGCAACGGAGCTAATGCCAGCAACCTGATGATCGCATGGCCGAGGCGATGGACGAGGCCAGCAGCGCGCCTTTGATTTACGATTGTCATTGCAACGATGCACGACGAAGCCAGCGCCCAGAGATGCATACGGAGGTATTGCAAACAAGTGAAGTACCCTGGTTTGGTGTGCCCCCTTTGCTTCCTCTGTTCCCCGATATTCATCAACTCAATATGGGCAGCTATGGATGGGATTGCGCAATTCAAGTTACGTCGATCTTGCCTGGCATCTGTGGCGATCCCAAGTCATGTCACATGGTTGTTGGCTGCAAGATTGACATGGGAGTGAGAGGGTGAAGCAGGGGGAGGTCGGAGCTTTGCTTCCTGCCGCACAATGTGTCTCGTTTAGATTGTGTGTATTTTATTAGTATTTTATACAATGTGTGTGTCTTATGCCACATAGTGTGCAGTTTAATTGTAAGAGACAAATCACGTAATGGAACGGTTGGGGATGCAGAGAAGAAAAGGTCAAATTGAATGACTTGTGTTTAATGGGATGACTGATTTGGTTAATTTGTTGACTCTAATTATTTTAAAACAAACAGGAAGACGAGGTTTAATTTGATAAAAACAAAACTCTTGTAAAACATTGAATTTGGAAATAAAGTTGAAATATTATTTCATATTTTATTTTTTGGATTTTAGTACTTTATTTTTAAAATATTTACAGGAATTATTTACAGGAAGTCAACTATAGTTAACTCAACGATATGAGCACATGTTACAACTCCTTCAAATTTCATGCAAACATTTTATTAGCTCTCGATTGGCCATACGTAGGACGCTTTGAACCAGATGATAGAGTTGTATAAAGAGCGCATAAGCCACAAAAGAGTCCTCTCCTGGTCAAAGTGAGTGCTTTGAACTTACTCATTGATTTCATACTCATAGTCCTTTTAAAGTATGTATTATATGAAGTGTGAAGTATTATATATAGTTATTTCGCGTGTTTTTTTTTGCTTATTGTTGCGAATAAAGAAATTTTATACAATCGCTAACAATAATAAGAATAACACTGGTGCCGTCCGGAATCGGAGTCATTCGGAGTTGTGCGGAGTTGTCCGGAAACTGAGTCGTTCGGAGTCGTCCAGAGTCGTCCGGAGTTTGTTGTAGTCGTCTGTTAAATCGGTTGTTTAAAGGAGTCAGTTAAATTCGTCCGGAGTCATCCGAAGTCTGTCGTAGTCGGACTCCGAACGACTCCGGACGACTCCGGACGATTCCGCACTGCTCCAGAAGATTCCGAACGACTCCGGATAATGCAGGATGGACCTCCGCAGGATGGAGACGACTCTGCATTTTTGTCATGTTCCCTCACCACTAGTGCGGAGTGTACGGAGCGTCCAGAACCATATGGAGCACTCTCCTCCTTACAGTTAGAGCTCTTAGCTTGCTCCGTGAGAGAGCTACCTCACTATCAAGAGTGCCAAGAGCTGTATTTTCTGTTTTTTTTTAAAGATAAACAACAATTAAATGTAACAAAAAAGTAAAATCTACAGTCCCTTATGAATTGTTCTTTCTACATCTGATTCGACTAACCTGTTGGCTTCTTAGTTAATGCTTTTTTAATGCAGATATTTCACCATATTTTTAATCCATAATTTCGCAACAACGCTTAAAACGTAACATGCCTGTACAGCTAATCAAAATCAAACATGAATTTCTAACATTCGGCCCTGTTCTGGACACGGCACCGGTCAAAATTCTACTCCCCCCCCCTCGTGAACGCGAAACGTCAAAGCAGCGTTGTTTGTTGGTGCTTCCCTTGGGAGGGGCATGGAAAATCCCACCACTAGTACCACAATTCTCCACTGGGTAACCCCCTAATTTTCACCCCCATCCCACCTCCACCACCCATCCATCCATGGTAAAACATTGAAATGAGTGCGAGTTTGCGGATGCGTCAGCGCACGGAAACAGTGCAGGAAACAACGCCAGCAGCCAGTGTGTGCGTGTGTGGCAGTGGCCACTGTCCATGGTGGAGGAGGAAACACGCGGAAAGGAGGAAACGGAGAAATGAATTAATTCATTTGATGACAACATTTACCTTCCCTCTGTGTGTTCGTTTTTTTCTTCTTTCAGATGTGTCGTTGCTGCTACTGCTATTGCCACAACTTCCATTTGCATCTTTCCTCCCTCCCTCCCAAAGAACATACACACACACGATCAGGTCATATGCTAATGTCAAGCGACTGCGTCCATGCATGCTTTTGCTTTGCGTGTCAGCAGCGTCTCGTGTCCGTCCTTCCCGGCAAAGGTTCGTGTTTGCATCGTTCCAGCCATGCGATTGCAATTACCACTCAGCGAAATGAGCAGTTTAAAGCTTTTTCGGTTCGTCATTTGCACGCGCACCGACCCTCAGTGGGCAGCCGCTGTGGCGACCACCCGAACGGGAAGGCGCTGTGACCGTACGTGTGTGAGTGGCATTGGAGTTATTTGTACAAATAGCATGGGGAAAAAAAATAGAATCATGGCCGGGGCATTTCGTCTCTTGCCTAGCGAGGAGGGCTAGAGCTTCAACTCATCCTTTCACATGTGGATGTGGAAAAAAGGATTTGCTTTGCGCCAGGACATATGTCAGCAAGTGTGTGCTGTTCCGGTGCGCTGTTACGCCACGCTGGTGCGCCTGCCAGCGACATAGCTAAACGCAACTGGACGCGGTTGTCCATTTTCATCCCAACACCCCTGCATTTTATTTAGATTTTGACACATTATTTGCGGGACCAGAGTATGCGGCGCTAGGTGCTGATGATGGTCCGCAAATCCCACCACCCTCCTGACTCCCTTTCACTCGACTCGGGAAAAACAGGCGACATTAGGCTGCAGTGGGGCGTGAAATGATGCAAATTCGAACGGGGGGCTCGCACCAACCTCGGCAGCAGCAACATGCGGGGAAAAGGCTAGGTCCTAGAGGTGGGAAGGTGTAGGGAAATGAGGTCATTGACATTGTGCGCTGCGGGCTGTCGATTGTGGTGTTGTGATGTTGTGGAAAGTGTAGGAAAGTGTAGGCCACACACAGTGGAGTTGGGCAGTGCATCGATCGCAGTGCGGGGTAATTTGTGGAAATAATTCCGATTGGGGAAAACTAATGGGCAGCATCTGTGTTCTTCACGGTTGGGTGATAATACGATTTCAATTGCACGAATTTTGCAATGCAAACAAACAAATTATTTGAAAAATTGAACATTGTGATAGTGGTTGAACTTAAATTGGATGTAGAATTATTACTTTTGTAGGATGTATATCATGCATGAGGTATAAAATGTGATATTTTTGATGAAACGACCGACAGTTTAAGAAGCTCAATTACCCTTTAGCAACTGCTACGATACGGATTAAGGAAGATTTGTCGGAATATAGTTGTATTTGAATTAAAAGTATAGGTGATCCTCTTGAAATTAGATGATATGCGATCGTATTTTATTGCCTTTCTTAAATTGAACTAGCTTTCTTTAAATCCACAGGCAACTTTATGCAACCGAATCTAGCATGAAGAGAAAATAAAACTATAAAAAAGCAAATACAGCGAACTCAACAGAAATAAAAAAGGTAGAGCTGTAAATTAAAAATTGACATCAAACAACAATATCACCTTTTGCTTTGGCGTTTTAGAAGTGGTAAAAAAAACAACACCATCAGGCAAATCCCCCTTTCCTTAAAACCCATCCCGAGCGCTGTCTATCTGTCTGTTTGGTGCCGCTGCGAAGTAAAATAAATAACTTTTATTTAGAAACTTTCACATCAACACACGCAACCCCGCCTCGGGGAAAAGGGGATGGTCCCGGGGGTGGCTAAGGGTCGCGCCCGCAACCCGCGTCACCGCGAACAACCCGCGCAACCAAAACCGCAACCAAAAGACGCAGGCAAACCTTCGTTTTTTTTTCGTTTTGTCGTTGTTGTTTCTGGCCTTTCCTCTCCTTCCTTTCGAGGGGGGGGAGAATTGGGGGAAGACCTGGCCACCGCAGGTTTGGTTCGGGTTTTAGGTGAACTTACATGATGGAATGGGAGCCACGGAAGGGGCATAGTCCGATCCTTAGGTTACAACAGCCAAATTGTATGTAAAAGCGCGGGAAGAAAATCAATACACAAGAAGGTGAAAATGTTACGACTCTTTCACGAGGCACGTGTGTTTGCGTGTGTGTTTGTGTGAGAGAGTGTGGCGTAATCATCCCTGATCGCATCGGATACCTCTGGGATGTGGGGGAAAAGATATAGGTTGAATGGAACACACCAACAAAAAAAAAAAAAAAGAAAGAAAACCACAGCCTAAGTCCGAAACGAGTCGGTTATGTGAGGGTTTAAAAGTTTGACGTTTGGTTTTCCTCTGGAACTGTTCAAGTTCGGCGATTGATGTTGATGAAATTTATGAAAAAAATATATTGCGTTGCTGCTCCAAGCAGCAGAAACCCGCAGTAATAGATGGAAATGCGGTTAGAAAACATAGAGGTTCGCGTTGATTTTTGCCTAAATTAGTGTCAATATTGGTTAAAATTTTCTGTACGCACGCTCCAATAATCCGAATGACTTTCCAATTAGATTGCAAAAGGAGTTCAATCTGATTATTTTAAGACAGAAACTTTGTGTGCAGGTCGACAAAATAGGATTTAAACAGTACCATTTCGCTATGTTGGAAGTGGATAATATCCCTCAATATTCATGCAGTTGTTCGATCCAGAATTTATTTCCATGCTGCGCTAAGATCGTGGAATACAGGTACCGGGTATAATCGCTTGATAAATTTGTCATTTCAACGTTAAGATTATGTCTACTGGAGGATTGAAAAATTGAGTTTCTTCACCACCAACAATTAAATCTTCATTGTTCCATAGATGCGCCAAAAGTATCTTATTACAGGGGTTTTTTTTCCTATGGTTCATTGATTCCAATTATTATTTGGTAGCTTCCCAAGAATGGTTGGATACTTCCAATATTTTGAATATTTTTCCTGACGGTGAATGTCAATGCGATTATGGAAAAAACTCGTAGGATCGATTCAAAAATATCTAGAAAATGGTCAATAAATTATGAAAAGAACTCAACACGACACGGGAACCAACCAAAAAACTATGGGAAACCCTATGCTAACATTGAGTAATGTAAATATTAAATACGATCTCAATCAGGTATACAATATCATGCAGCAGAACTGGAGCATTGCTGAGAACCTGTTCAGAATAATTATAACCTTGAGCGTACTCCACATCTTGCCGACAAGAAGTCTCCAACAATCGGCTTCTCGGCTTACATTGCCATCATTGGAAGAACGAATGAGAACGTGTGTGAGGTTTCTAAGCCTTATTGATCAGTTGCGATCAGATCGATGAAATACCTGCTTGCTGGAAGCTCTGACGGTGGTGACACCTCTGAGGTGGTAAAGGAGTACCTCGGAGGAATTTTACTTTGCACTACGACATAGGCAATATCCTGGAGTCCGTTTTTTTTAAATTGGGATTATCGTATAGTGGCAGTAGTGCAGGTCTGCGAAAATGACATGTTGAGTGAACAGCAAAAACCCTGGGTATTGTGAGTAGTAAGACGTACGATTGTCATGAAGATGCCAACGAAATTTACACTTAGGATCGAGAAAACAAGATAGTATGACCTGCCGGACATCTAGGATCAAAGAAAGATTATTTGAAGTTAATGATCGATCTACTAAAAAATCTGTGCCAACTCCCCGCAAGAAGTGCTCATCTGAGTGCATGAAAAGGAAGAAGTAGGCTAACTAGGCTGTACTATTTCAGTAAAGAAAGGTATTGAGGTATTATCTTACGCCGGTCTACGTCTCATGTGAAGAGTCTCTCATAGTTAAGCCGCTCGTTCTAGATTGTCGAGAATTGTCAGTTTCTAGAGATCCTTGGCCGTTGTAAATTGTGTATTGATATTATTAATTGTAATTTCCTGTTTAAGATTAATTAAAACTTTTAATCATTTGAGAACTAAAATGGTTCTACGTTCAATTGTGATTGCATCAACTCTTTCAATATCCTCCAGTATCGAAGTTAGATTTTGTTGAGTCTCCGTATAAAGCTTAGGAATTGCTAAAGCTACATTACTCGTCTGAACATATGCTTAGTTCGTATTCTTATGCTAACATTATCAACAATATTTTAGATTAATTTTAAACAATTATTCAAGAAGACGCGGCCGATATCGGTTGTTGCTTTCGCCTTATCTATTACACCGCCGTTCCATATTATTCAATCGCATTCGCGATTCGATTGAACCGAACTGACAGTACAAACCTAAATTTTAAAATGCAGCCTCATAAATTACCTCCACGAGCGCGCGCGTCAAAGCTCGCACCGAATAAGAGGTTACGGGGCCGATAGGGTGAAAGATAGAAAGAAATGGAAAAATAATAGAAAAAGAGCAAAGAACAAAGGTTGGAGCATAAACACAAATGGACATGTGGCATGTGGTGAGAGGACGGAAGTGCCCTGCTAGTAGTTTGAAGCATGTACGGGGTATCATGTGGAAGGCGTACCAGATATAGAATGTCCGCACAACCACCATCGTGAGAGCGCCTGTGATAGGCGATGGTCAGCCATGTGCATTTGCAATTGATTGGATGCAAACTGGGGCACCAGAGAGCGCCCCGGAGTGTAGCACCGTATTCAATCTAACATTTGCTGGCCTCCATTTGTGTAGAACTGATGTGGCCGACTGCATGTTCCACATACAGTCGGCCACATGCATGCGGTATAGCATAAGCGAACTGCTACATTAGATGCAGATGTGGAGTATCATATGTTTTTGTATTAGTTGATTACTTTATGTTAGTAATGTAATGACACTTAAGCTTGTGTTGTAGTGTTTTAACTATAAAATCTCTAAAATCTAGTAAACGAAATTGTGTGGTATAACATCGAACGATCAATATGGGAAAGCGACCATTTGGAATGATCAGTGCTTGGAGCGAGAGAGGAAGAGAGAAGGAGAAAGAGAAACATACCCTTTCCAAGCGACTGACTAACCGGGGTCACCCCGTAGGAGTCACACAAAGAAGATGGAGCAACAAGGAAGGGAGAGGGTTCGATGCAGGAGGGCAAGCGCGCGCGCGCGCACACGGACCCGATGGCAAACGGTATGAAAGCTTCTCACTAACCTACTTTCGTTTGGGCATGAAAATGAGCCGTTGTTGACCCACAAGCCAGCCGCCCGCTCGCTCGTCTGTACACGGCCGCGGTCCATGATTGGAAGCCACAACAAACGGCGAGAACACACCAGCTCACGCCACTGCTGTTTGTACGGGGCATGAGAAATTGGGGTTGAAAGTTAGTATTTTATTTAAAAAATAATAAATAAAAATGAATAGAATTTGCTTCAAACACTAGAGTCGCCGGACCAATAATTTTGACTGCTAACGCTTAAATTCAACTAGGTATTGGTCATAAGTGAATAGTATGACATGAGAGGACAATGTTTTTAGTAAGCTTTATTTTGTATTCCAAAAATGTTAAACAAAAGTTCAGCTTTCCCGCTTTCGTGTCAGGTTGTTCAAACCACCAGAAAACAATATTTTGTATTGTTTTCATTCTCGTTCTTTCGCCAGTTTTTTAACTAATGATCACGACAACTCATTCATGAAATAAAACTTCCGGAATTATAAACAATACAAGTTGTACAGCTTAAGATCCACAGTAGATGAGATAGATCCACAAGGGTGCACACGATTGAAAATTTATTTTATTCGTGAATTTAAGCAATTTTGCCAATAAAACAATAAAATGCCAAAAATGTTCTCAAATGTGTTGTTTAACTTTAAGTAAGGATGCTGAATTCTTGATTTTTTTTCGAAAATTACCTTTTTAATGCATTTAAGAGAAGTATCCGTCTTACCCGAAGTGTCCGTCTTTACCTAACTTCCCCTAAACGCTTAATATTTATGCTTTCATATACTACAGGCGTCCCCCGAGTTACGACCCCCTCGAGTTGCGACGATTCGCAGATACGACGATTTTGATTTTGACAGTGAAAAGTTGTCATCGAGAAGAAATTGATGTATATTTTTGAATTTCTGAGCTGATAACCGTTACACACACATTTCCAAAGATTCCTCTACTACCCGTTATTGAATATCTATATCGTGTAAACGACTTTTTGTGTAAAATTAATACATTATCGAACATTGTTCCAAATAAAAAAACACGATATGATAAATTTCGACTCTTCAACTTCGGTTATAAACTTTACATTGACAGATATTCGACATACGACTTTTTCGACTTACGCCTTGCGTTGGGACTTTTTTTCGGTCCCAAATACAGTTGTATCTCGGGGGACACCTGTATAATTAAACGCTATACAGTCTGTTACCGAGATACGCGATTTATGCGTTCCGGAGGAAACGGCGTAAGTCTAATTTCGTGTTTTTCGGTTTGTTTACTCGTTATTTTCGATTAAATTAAGTACTTTTATACACTTTATCATTTATTGGATACGACTTGTGCAGAAAATAAGATATTTCTTGTTTTTTAGTGGAATTTTTAACACAAATGCAATTTTTAAAGCATTTGGACAATTCTTGAGACAAATTGTACTGATTTGACATTTGATCTGTCAAATTTAGAAAACCATGTATCTCCAAATGTTCGTAATTCGAGAGCCGCGTATCTCGGGAACAAACTGTAAGTAATTTACAGTGTACATAGTGTGAACATTACCAGTCAAAAAGTGACTGATTCGGAGCTTGTAGTGTTTAAAGAAGTTAAAATACAGTTTCCTACACTTAAATACCTTTAAAGTGATATAAACATTAAAATATTACTTTTATCACACACTCACGCATCCCATAATTGCCCTAATTAGACTAAAGGTGTGAATTAAATATAAAAAAAAACCACACTCCTCTTTCCATTCCTTTGTCCTTCTCGTTATACCTTCAAACCCAACGATTATATGCAGCAACACCAACAAACAGCAAACAGACAAAACCGTAACTGAAATGAATGTCGGAGCCTTTTGAAATTAGTTATGAAATAGCATCCCTTTACTCTAGCAGTCGGCGGCCACCACACCTCGCAAGACGGTGTGAATTTCACTTTCCATTTCCCGTACGGCAGCGGCCCCACTTTCGCGTTTCGGTGGCAGCAGTCGTGGCTTTTGGATGGTTTTTGCTTGCATGTTTTTTTTTGGCTTTTTGCTATTATTGTTTTTCGTTTCAATTTCAGCTAGACGTAATGTTTGTGTTTTTTTTCTTCTTTCTTTCGGTTGTTACAAATTCACCTTCTCCACCACCACCTCATTTTGGCGCAAAACAGTAAACGAACCGTAGTGCATGCGAGACATGTTGACATACCCGGTTGCCCGGTGCGATACTACCACTGCTTGTTTTGTGTCTGTTTTGTCTTGAGCGGATCATTTTCCACCGTGTTTTACCGAAATGTCGACCCTCTCAACATAAGGTTGTTATCGTTCCGGTGGCGTAGGGTTTTGGCCGCTTCTACGCAACATTAGCTCTGTCTGTTTTGCGGCGACGATGGATAGCGGGATGTGTTGGGAAGTTTTGTGCAATAGTATGTATTACTTGTGTGCGCTTTTTATGACCTTCTTGCACAACTGGTGTCATATGCGCTGTACTTATGAGTAAATAAATTCCTATACTAATGCTAAAAATAAGCGCAAAGAGCAGGTCAGACTGCTGTAATCATTTGGCTTACAATTTGGCTTACTTCTTTATGTACCGCTCTGCAAAACCATCAATCGTATCCTTTCACCACACCCCCCTGAAATGAAACTAAGTAACAGTGAACAGGTGAACTACTCCTACTAGTAGTAGCGGGCTTTAAACTCAATCGTTACTTGCTCTGCTGCATAAACAGTGTACAATGTCACTGCAGTGCAACATGATTACCGGTGCCGTTACATAGTGTTACATTCACCCGCGGGGCACGAACTGTTCGTCAAATTGGAAACAAAAAGAAAGGTTGGTCGTTTGGGTTATGGAAAAGGAGAAAATAAATAAAAAAAAGTAACAACAGCAAACAAAACAAGCGACGCTACAGCTGACACACTTCCACTGGGGGTGAGCGGTGGGAATGGGTGTGTTGTGGCATGGGAAAGGTTTATGTGCTTTACCAATTTTTCTGTGATCTATCATGAAGTTGGTATTTCATCTACAAGATTTTCAATTTATGTTTTCAATTTGCTGTATTTAAAAGCTCAGCAGTATCGAACAAGATGGCCAATAATTACGAAGTAATATTAAATAAGTAAAGGGTGATAAGTGCCGGTGATTTTTGTTCAGAATTTGTGAGTAAAAAACCAAACTAGTAGTACCGCCGACGCAAAAATGAACTTTAATTAAGTTAAAAATGAGATGACTGAATATAGTTATAACTATAAAACTAAAAATAAACACGAATGAACTAAAGTTGTTGCCCTGTAAAGGATAAGTAATGACTTTGAAATGAACTTTAAATCATTAATTCCTCTAAGAATACCTAACGTTGTCCACGAATGGTCAACGCAAACTTTATGACCGAAAGACCCACATTCTACAATAATGTTCGTAGAGTTTTACGTGAAGAGCCAAATTGTTAAAACAAGAGCAAAAAAAGAACTACTAAGAGCCGCCATCTCGATATCAAAAAGCCGCACTTTGCCGATCGCTGGTTTAAGGACATTAGTTCCAAAGCAGAGGAACCCACTGGGGAACAGCAAAGAGGCACATCGGCACAATTGTTGTGTTTTGATCGTACAGACGGGAAAAACTAAGAGAGTTCCGGACATCCTTTTGAAGAATGCAATATCATAATATCACAATATCAAGATGAAGTATGTCGATCCCATTCCAAAATGAACTGAGTGATGAGGTTCTGTTGATCTCTTGAATCTGAAACAACCATTTGAGTTATCAGTGATCTAAAGAGATTAACAATCGTCTCAATAGATATTTGTAATCGCAAACTTCCTTATGACTTTACGCATGCTTTACCACTTCAAGGATGGTCTAGAATAGCATAAGCGTAGAGAGTGCCTACACATGCCATCTAATATAAGGTATGTAACCTAACGAACACGTTACGATCAGTACATTAATTTACTTATAAACGTTTTGAGTTAAATTTTAATTATGTTAAGCCTGTCTTATGATACAGTCGTCATCTCTTTCGACTTAACAACAAATCCGCCATGGGGTCAAGCCCCGAATGGACCGTACCTCCATACGTAGGACTGACTATTCTATTCTGCTATGGGGGGTAATCCATAAGTCACTGAAAGCCAAGCCCACTAGTGGTACACGCAGGCCTTGGCCGATAGAGGTTGTTGTGCCAACGAGGAAGAATAACAACAAGAAGAAGAGTTAAATTCCTACTACTTGTTCTTGAGTTGGCGAACAATCGTTTCTAGGTGCTGAGGCTCCTGGTGAATCCTTTAGGACAATAAAAAAAGACAAGTAATTACTCTTAAGTACATAAGAGCTGAAAGCTTAAAATCACATACGTCGTATAGATCCAAACCCATTATTATAATATTGTTATGAAGTGCTGTATAACAGGATTGTATACCATTTTATATTGAATATCACACTACACTGATTCGGTTCTAACGCAACCCAATAACCAGCAACTTAGTGCTGTAAAAATCCTATCAACATGCTTTAGACATTTGCAAGGAACGGCAAAACTTGATTGGAAAAAAGAGCAAAGAACTCCTAGGTTTATGGCTACCTCCTTCAAAACCTGATCCTAAACACTAACCATAAAACGGATACCATCCGTGCTGCATCCCACGCCTCCCTGGCAAGAGTCCGTTCCGCAGCACACCGTTTGAGAACGGGTGACCTACATACATCGGTGCCGTCCAATCCTGCCGTGTCCGGGGAACGTACGTACGTACGTACCCGTCGCGTATCATTAGCCTCACACTGCTGCTGCTGCTGCTGCTGCATGCGGCTAATAATTTATCCATTGCCAACGGATTCAATCAAAACGGCCGGATTGGTGCTGGCTTGTGGGCTTTCGGTGAATGTGAACCGAGTACCGGACAAACGACTGCACCCGAACAGACCGCAACCTACGCATCCGGGCCTCAGGCCACTCAAGAGGGGCCACACAGGCGATTTCGTAAATAAATTACAACTATCGAACGGCCAGCTAAGCCCCATTACTGCCCATCGGTGTTTGTGAGCTGTGGTTTTGGGTGTACGGAGGAATATTTTAGACCATTTTCTTGCTGCAGTGGAAGTTCGTTTTGAAGGTTGTTTTTCGTTCGATGTAAATTATTGATGTTTTCCTAGTTTTTGAGACCTTAAGAACAAGATTTCATTTCATGTTTTGTTACGATTTATTTTACTATTTTTGAACCATTATGAATTTAATAAACTTTGCTCTTTGTGCTCTTCAACTAGAATCACAAGAGGAACGTCTTCTACTGTCTTGCATGCATTGGAAGAAGCGAAAGCGATGCAAACCGACCTACATAGCACGTAACCGTGCATAATTCCAAAAGCCCATCAAAACGCCCCAACGATTAAGAATTGATGACTGAACAAAATATTTATTTATAAACATGAGAACATATCAGTGAGTCGTGCATTGCTGTCCGAGAGCAGCTATCTTCAACTACAAACCCCACACCGAACTGAACCGAACGTAGATGATTTAATGTAAGCAACGTACGGATCTTCACATGAGTATCCGGGATGTACGTTTATAAATAGTTGTTTTATTCTGGTTCAATATTTGTAAATAATGAAAATGGCTTGCTCAGACTAATGGAGCTAATGCTTTATGCAACGTTAGCTATGAATGGAGTGCTTTGTAACGGAAAATTGTAGGCAAATATACGTTTTTAAGCGTGCCAGAGCACTTTCATTATGATTATTAATTCTACAAAAGATCTCTTAAGAAGAGGATAAATGGGAAAGTTAGCTAATTAACAGGAAGGTGGAAAAATTATACTGTGGACTCTTGCTTTTAGATTATTTCATTGAAAACTATTGCAAAATTAGTTGGAATATGTTTTGCTCAATTGGGAATCGATCGAATGATTGATCGATGAAAAATGTTACCAAAATTTAACAACTTCTATGTGGAAATTAAAAGTACAATTTAATTTGGAATACATTATCTGTAAAATAGAGAAAATTTGTATTTTTTTTTTCTTCAAATTGCTCGAACAATAAAACAACATAAAATAGCAGGATCTGTCATACATTTGGCATTGTAATAACCATCCACATTCTGTAATTATCATACACATAAAACCACTGATAATCTTTCAACTAGAATTTTTACCGAAAAAGGTATGCTAGATGCGTTCTTTGTTTTTCTTTTGGTATTTTCTATTATTCTATTATCGAATTGAAAAGCGAATGACAGAGTTATGAAGCTTGTAATTTTTAATTAATATTGCTAATACAGAGGTTTTCATATCAGTTTCGAATGTAAACAATCTTATTTACCGCGTGCAAGATGTTAATCCACATCAATCTGACATTTCATTTCCATCATCATAATTTTTAATTTGATCAGCATGATTATCAACACGTCTCTTGCTGGATTGAGTTTGACAGTTCTTTGCGATTTGTTGAAAATCATGTGTAAAAACTGTATTTTCATGTGGGAGCAAATACACCATTTGACAGCTGTTGACAAACATCTTGGCTTCGGTGAATAGTTATATGCACAATCGATAGTGACTTGAAAAACCTCTGTATAGAGCCTTTACAGGGTTTTCAAAGTCAGTTTCGAATGTAAACATAGCTACTCACCGCATGCAAAATGTTGTTCCACATCGATCTGACATTTCATTTTCATCAAAATAATTTTAAATTTCTACAGCATGATTTTCAACACGTCACGTCAGCTGGATCGAGTTTGACAGTTCTTTGTTATGTGTTTAAAATCATGTGTTGAAACTGAAATTTCATTTTTGAAACACATATACCATTTGATAGCTGTTGAAATATATCTTGGATGCGGTGAATAACAACGTTTACATTCGAAACTGACCTGAAAAACCCTGTTTTTAGGTCTTGAAGAATGCAGTCTCTAATTTTTTTCCGTAAGTCATCAATTTTTGGCTCACTAAATCGGTCGCTTGGTGTTTAATATCGATATATACATAAAAATATTATCTCTTTGTTCTCCAGAAGTTCATCTGCTCTCCGGTTGCTATCCATCAATTAAACAATGAAGCAATACCCCTGCTGTGACTCATCAATGGAACATACAAAAAAAAAATCTTCCCACCCATCATATTGCACACCATATTCACGATAGTCTCCAGAAACTACGACGCAGTAGCGGAGTTTGGAATATAAAACCCGACGCAATAAACTCACGCGCGTTCTTTGTCTTGTACGCATCGCATCTTGGCCCGGCGTGCGTTCCGAGATAAGCGCAGGAAAGACGCAATTTTTTTACGATATTCTTCCCCCAATTTCAATCGGTGCTGCAGGTTCAACAAACAAAGTTAGTGCCCCGGATTGCACTGCACGACGTCATTCCGGTTGCATTGCGTAAAAGAAAACGTTCCCCTAACCAACAACGACCCATGCGGGGTGCGTACGTTGCGAGGGAAAGTCGGCTGGAATGAAATGCTTACTTTGATTGGGCGCTTTGGTAAGATTGTTCACCTTCTTCCCCTCGCACAGTTTGCTTTGTTACGACACTGGCGACTCGTTTCGTGTTTTGCGTATCAAACACGCTCGGCACGTGCGATTGGCTTGCGGGCAAGAAAGGAATTCGCCACCGTTCTTAGCCGCTAGTTCGTAGCCACGAGTATGACCTACTGAACTAGTTCTCCTGTTCATTGTTCGGGAGCAAGTGGTTCTGGGGACAGAACGGGAGAACTTAGCCGTAGGGATTAACACAAAGAAAGTGCCATTCAACTTTGCCAAGGGGACACACACAACGATTACGTTCGCTAGAACGGGATTGCGAAGTTCTTTTCTTTGTTTGGAAAGCAGCAAAGTAAGGGTTAAAATACGCGCTGTCTTTTTGTTTTTATTATTTCCTTTTACTTTTTTCCTTGGTGTGGGTATTGAATTTATTGCTCTTTTTTTAATATCGGTGTCAATATATGTGCATCTTATTAAAAATATATTTTTTTTTGAAAATTGATTTTAAAATTCAAAGATTGATTTAACAGAAATTAAAATATTCAATGATATACTCTTGCTAGCACGAATAGTACTCTATATTTTTATTAAAGTTTACTTAACTTCATTTAGTTTAATGAATTATTCCCCTAACATCTCCCTTGATCCAGTGTCGCCAAAATGGAAGATTAATAAAATGTTTTCTTTAAATGCGTTGATCGTTAAATTAAAATCAAAGTAATGGGACCATGTATTGAATTGTCTTGTCATAGCTAGTAACGGTTCGTTGTATCCATATAAGGTACGCCTGTTCTCGCCGACAAGTAAGTTACGAGAGCGATGAGGTCTCGGTGGCGCGTAGATATTGATCTTCTCTAGTAAATAAGGGACGTCTAATTCGTTTTTTTAATAATTTGCGTTACAAATACACATTGGTTAACCTTAACACGGTGTTCGAGCGTCTGTAGGCCAAACAGAAGGCAACGCGAGCGATAATGTGGCATTGTTGTAAGTGTTCTGAATTGGTCGAATTTTAAAGTAAGTCTTGTAAACTCCCATTGTATTGCCTCTATTCTATTAATCATCGTAGTGCAATTCGGGAACCAAAGAATTGAGCAATACTCCACGCACGAGCGCACAAGACCAGTAAACAACAACTTAAGACATCATTACATTCACGGAATTATCGAAAGATAAAACCTAGCATCTTGTATGCCTTGTTAACAGTGTTGTCAATATGTTAACGGAAATTTTAACTAGAATCTAGTATAACACCTAGATCACAGACTTCCTGACGATGATCTAACACACTGCCTAGCATCGAATAATTATACTTGATCGTTTTTTTAGTCTATGAAACGTAATAATGAAACATTTATCAAAAATTATGTGATAATTGTACTAAGAAATTACAAAGAAACATTCTGTAACAAGTGTCGTGATATGAACAATATTACGTTTTGCATTTGTTACTTCCTGGCTACGTACTTGGACGGCTTGGAACTGAATCGGAGTAGATACTGTATTGGTTCCTGGGCTGGGATGAGCTTTCTACCCTTTCGCCCTTCCTATCCCCGGGCATTTTGACCCTTAACTAAGACAGGTCTAGGTGCAGTTGTCGAATCGAAATAATGTAGGGTAACCAGTAATAGGACATGTAAAGGTTCCATTCAGCAACAAGTTCCAGGATCGGTATGGATTCGGGAAAAGAATCCAAAAACGGTACAGGATATGTTCCACAATTTATATGGGTCAAATATAAATTCCAACATTAGATTGGGTGTATTATACGTTCCAAGATTATCATCGTTATAAAATAAGCTTCAGGATCGATATGGGTTCAGGATCAGTTCCAGAACCAATATGGCTGCAGTGTCAATACTACAATCAGTATGATTTCGGAATCCGTTTCTCAAGATACTCTCCTTGAAATTTAAAGGGGACTAAGGAATATTATTGCGTAGCCTGAGTAACTGAGCCTAATTAACTGGTTAATACAAACTACAGGCGACACTCAAGATACGACCCACTCGAGTTACGATAACTGTCGATAATAGGATTATCTAACTGGCCAAACTTGAATATTTACAAAGAAATTTTTATAATAAATTTAAGATGTAAGATTTTTATAATAAATTTAATACATTCCTGAAAATTGTTTCATTTTAACTGAGGTATCAACAAGGTATCATAGATTTTGACACTGCAACTTATATACTACAATATCTATTAACAAAAATGCGACTTTTTTTATTTACACTTTGTTTTGGGACATTTTTTTTTCGATCCAAAATACAGTACAGGGTGTCGCCTGTAGTCGATAATTGGATTTTAGAATACAGCAGATACAATGATTGATTTAATCGGATAATGAGGAGTGTTGAATTCTGTTGTATCCGTTAGCTCAATTTTAGAAAAAAAATATTAAAAAAAAATTGTCGCAACAAAAATACATCAACTTTCTTATCCTGCTTTAAATATCTAACGTATGTAAACTTGTGGCAGGAAATATTATAGGCTAAACAAAATATAGATCCTAAGAAGGTGAAAAATTGAAGGGGGAATTTTAAGTTTACAAAAGAATAATGGACTCTCATTTTCGTTCCAATTGCTACTCCCTTCCTTTGTTAGCCAATCATTCAAACAATGCACGGCGCGTACTTGCACACAATCAAACCCTGTTACTGTTCTGCCACATTCTCAGAAACAGCATGACAATAGCGTCACACATTCTACCGTCCCGATTGTACCCGTCGGGATCAAACGAACGCTATGTTTACGGTTACTGTATCTAACTTGCAGTAACAAAGACAAGGCGCCTTTTATGAAGCGACTGTTGTAATTTCCATCATTTTAGCACAAAGGAAAGAACCATCCCCAGGAGAATCGTTACAACACAACCACGCAAGTGGAAATAAACTGACTCATGCTCAATAATGTAAGAGATAAAACACTGGAAGAGCGGGCCTATACGGGGTAGGGAGAGGCATGTTGGGGTGTGGCGAGAGGGGAGAGGGGAGGCAGCACACTAGTGCTAAATCTCAATTGTCAGTGCGCACAACACATGTACGTGTGTTATATGACCTAGTTTGACTTTGGATAATGTTTTATGCTCGCGATGCGCTGATAGATATCATTCTAGGTGGAGCAGCCACAACCACAATTGTGAAGCAGCGCTTCGGAAGTGTACAGTGAGGTGAATGAGTGTAATGGATTTTTTTTCCGAATGTATTGGAATTCTTTTTGACTTTCTAATATGATTAGTTGTCAGAATGTATACAGATAAATCATTTGGCAATATTATTTCGAGCAAAACTCGCAGTAGTTGGCGCTAAATTTAGACTTCAACTCACTTATTTTTGTATTGAAGGCACCAATTTTTGACAGCGTGTCACAATTTTTGTCTCGAAGGCCTCAATTTTTGATAGTGAGTCAATCGCTTTATTTACAAAATTTAATTGTGATTTCTGAAACTGTGTGTTTTGAAATTATTAAAATTAAGTTTAGTAGTGAATAATCGAGTGAAAAAAGTTGGCATGTATTTTCAGGTGTAAAAAATGGTTTTATAATTTAAAAAATCCTTTAAAAAAAACAATCAAATTACATGGTTTTTGAAATGTTTACGTGACTTCAAATTGCAATTGTCAAAAATATGCTCAAATACCTTGTAAAATTATCATGATTCCTACAAGAGTAAAAAAATGATGACTTACAGACAAAAATAGGTCAAAAGCTGATGTGCACTGTCAAAAATTGATGCCTTAGAGCCAGCAACGACTGTGCGTAATAAGACATAAACTTACGTGACCCACTGTCACGGGCAGAACATATTCTATGGTCACGACACGATATAACGCGGCCACCTTCCCCGCAGTGTGTGCCCTCGACACAAAACACGTACCAGAACAGTTATCTGGCACCGATGCAAGCGCCGATTTTGGGGTGGTGTGTGTTGCAACGGTTGGTTGCATTTCGGGGGTGGAATTAAAACTGCAACCATTGTCATCCCGCATTGGGTTGAATTGACCGCATTGCCCAAAAAAACTGTTGACAAAGCTCCCCGCTTCGTGCTGAGTTGAGTGTTTCTCCAATTAACCTTCGTGTGAACGTGTGAAATGTTTGGGGTTAGTTAGTTGTTCCCTTTTTGGTGTCGCAGATGGCTTCATTTGTTTCATTATGCGCAGATGGTGCATCAACATAAGAAAAGATGTAAAAAGATTGACTTCTGTTTCTAAAAACGCATAGCTGTTATTTTGTACATAAACGTTGATTAAAAAGAGCTTTTATTTGAAACACTTCTTGTGCAACAGAAAGACGAATAAAAATAAAATCTATTTGAAAAATAAATTTTACTCCCACGGATATTTTTGGCGTAAGAATGAAATAGAACAGTATTACAGGGTTTCGCGGTCAATTTCAAATATGAACCGTAATACAGTTATCCTACAATATACGCTACGACTGGAGCCAATCGCGTATCTCGAATAATCACGTACATCGAATTTCAAAGTTTTAAAATTATAAAATTATAAGTTTTAGCCACTAAATTAGTTATTGGATCTGATTTAAATTCAATATTACAATTTTGTACCTTTTGAAATGGGTTTTGAAATTCAAACAAAGTGGAATTTATTCTGCATTTGACTATTGATGTGTCAAATAAGCACAATTTGCTCGAAAAACTGTAAAATTTATAAAATCGCGTATATTGAGCATGACGTATATCGAGGAATAATACACCATACTCGATATACGCGATTTTATAAATGTATAAAGTTTCATTGTAAGAAAAATATTGATGAACTACTACTGATTTAGGCATATAGGATTTTGCGAGTCAATTTCCAATGTCAACAACATTTTGCATTGGTTGCGAAATGTTTTTCAATCGCTGTCAAATATTTTATTTGTAACACACACACATTTTTCAATTTTTCCACCACACCACAAGCTGGACTGAGTTTGACTCTTCTTTGTAATGTGTTGAAAATCATGTGAAAGAATTAAAAATGTATAGTGATGCAAATACAACACGTGACAGCTGTTGACAAACATCTTGCAAGCAGTGAATTAAGCTGTTCACATTGAGAGTGGACCCTTTACTCCATGTTGAATACAACAATTTAGTAGTTTTCAGGTATTTAAGATTTTATTAAATTTAATTAAATTATTTCTGACGCATTCAAGGTACACGGTCGACTATTCGTGTAGGAGTTTGACAGCAATTTACGACAAATTGAAAAGCGTGCTGAAGATTTGAAAAATAATTGTGATCAAACATAAAAATATGAATAAAACACGTGACAATTGTTGAAAAAAATGTTGCGAGCGTTCAATAATATTCCCCAAACCCAGTGCAATAACATAAAAAAAACATATTTGCGTAAATTGGCAAGCAAAAATATCGCGCAATCGTCAAACGACAATGTGCTATAAAAAATTCAAACTGACGTGTTGAAAATCATCGTTGTGGAACAACTAAATAGTTATCGCATTTGAAATAGGGTAACTGTACCAGTTTTCGGCAGGCTAGTGCAGCAGTTTCACAAAAATTGCTCACACGAAAACGTTTTTTTTATTATTTTTCATGAAAGTGATGTTATTCTGGTTGATAAACTATCATAGTATGTTACACTCTTTTTTATTTGCCGGTTCAAAGCCCTTTTTCATAAATATTCGTGAAAATGCAAACATTGATTTTGCTCCTATTTTCGGCAGTTTGTTCCTATTTTCGGCAGGCTGTGTTCTTATTTTCGGCAGCGCGAATACGGGTCAGAAAATGTTTTTATCAATGTAAATATGTACAAAAAAATGTTTAAAGCAACTTAACACTCTTACTTTCCTAAGATTGGTGTTAAAAAGCACTTTAATTATTAATTAAATGTTGCTTATTTTGGCCCGTTTTGACAGCCATTTTGATGCGACGTTTAAACAGGGCAGCCATTGATAATTTGATGGTTATACGGTGCGAACTGGCTTATAAATATTGATTTTTCTCATAAGTTAGTGCATTTTATGTCGTAAAATTGGTGATATTTGGTACAAGAAAGGTCATATTATGAGTCGACATACGCTTTATAGTGTTCTGATCAAGTTTAAAAGGAATATTCAGCCAAATCCAAGGTGTGTTATTGTTCCGAGTTTCGGCAGCAGCCCACAACATTGAGCTGTCAAAAATGAACATTTACTGTGTACCTATTTTCGGCAGCATTTAAAGTGAAAAGTAACTTATTTATCGTGATTTTAAAATTCTGAACAAGATAGAATAAATTAAATAAGCGTAAAATCTTTATTATACACCACTTTTTCATTGTTTTACTGTTCTGGTTCTCTTAATCACAAAACCTGCCGAACTATTGGCTGACAGCAAATCTGCCGAAAAAAAGCACAATTTATTTCATATTTTGAAAAATACGCGATGAAATGATGTGAAACTTCGTATGTGAATAACAAATAAGTACACTTTCACTACAAAATTGTTCTTTGTGAAAATTTCTACTGCGTTTGTGCAGAATTTCACGTTTTTAGCTACCCTGCCGAAAATAGGTACACTGCCGAAAACTGGTACAGTTACCCTAGAATATGTTGCACAGCATCTAGCGAGTGGTAAATATTGCTTTTAAACTGGACCCGAAAACCCCTGTAAGAACGAAATAAAAGAACATAAAGTGGAACTTAGCAACCGGGGACCTCCGCCCGCGTTATTACAGTGGTGCCACATTTTATGATATTTGTTACACAAACGACACACCTGCCTGCCAGCCAAAAATGCCAAAAAGCTAAAGGGTGTTTTCCTTTGTATTGCTGTGGCTTGGTCACCAGCACCATCCAACAACCGGACAGAAAAGCATAAATTTTCATTTAAGTAATATGCAGCAAATTTTAGCACACGCGTTGCTGTGCTCTTCTCTCTCTCTCTCTCTCTCTCTCTCTCTCTCTCTCTCTCTGTGTTGTACTTTCAAGTTGCGTTTTCACCCAGCTGCTGAAAAGAAACTCCGTTTTGCGCGATATAAATATTCATGCGACATGCATGAATATTTATGCCACCGAGACGTTGCCGCGAGAGCGCGCGCATTGTACGTAAAGGTGAGCTTACCAGAATTAAAGCTCGTCAAAAATACGTACCAACAGTTAGTTGGCGGTTAAACCATAAACACAGTAAAACCAATGCATTGGTACATTACAAACCACGCACACGCACATAACGATCAATACCAGGTGCTTGTGTAGCTGCAGCAGTTTGCGCAAAACCACTACCGCCGTTACTGCAAAACAAAACGGCGGTCACGAATAACGGTTTTGCGGTAAGTAAGTAAAGCAGTAAAGCTGCGCTGCTGGTCGTCCGTCGGATGTCGCAACAGCAATCTCGCGCGCTGGCTGTCCTGCAAAAGCTTCTCCCCGGCACACCCAGGCACCACCATGTACATCCAGTAGCACGACAAAAAGGTCCTGCCGCGCAAGACCAGAAGAGGCGGCGAAGTAAAAATCGATAAATCCTTTCCAAAAATAGGCCGCCTCGGGGATGCTCTCGGTAACGGTGGGGGGGTGATATGGGCGGGCGCGGCGGGTAAGGATGGGTTGGTTTTTCTTGTTTCCCTGGTAACGCAACGGTATGCAACGGATCATCACGGGTTGCGTGTGTACCTCCGCTGTGTTACTTTGAGGCGTGCGGCGCTCGCGCTGCGGAAGACTTGTGCGCCCCTTCCACTCGCTTCGCTTTGGTGGAACGGTGGTTTCCGCAAGGCGTAAGGAATTGGATGGAATCCGCGAGTTTAGTTTGTGGGGGAAAGGACTGGTTTTTTTTTATGAACAGTATATGAAGTATTTTTCAAAAATTAAAACCGTTAAAATGCTGCATTTTTGGTTATTAATATTAATTAGCCTATACGACAACGATAAATTGGATGTTTTATATTTTTTAAACAGTGCGAGAGCGTAAAGTGCCTTTTTTGTACAAGTTAAATTTGTAGATTGTTATAAATACCTGAAACAGTTATACTCGACGTAAACGCACCTCCTTATTTCGTTACATTCATAACTACAAAAAAAAAATTCAAAATTTTGGACCAAATGAAGTAAAACGTAGCTCCATTTACATTGCGACAAAGCTTTCACCTTTTTTTCGGGCTTACCTTTATGCACGCACCACCACCACTTGGTATCACACAACCGTATCCATCCAGGCCCCAATCGATCGAAGTAGGTGCGGTTCGCTTCAGAGCAGGGCGAGCAAAGAAACCCCCCACAGCCAGTAGTAGTGGGGGATGGTTAAGGTTTAGGCAGTTTGAACACTCACGTACCCACACACACACATATGCATACGCATACATGCAAGGAAGAGTCCTTCTTTTGTCCTTATTCATACGCAAAAGAAGGTTTGGCGAAGGAAAGGAAACTTTTTAGCATACAGTGTGTGGCATGGCATTGCGGAGCTTTCGATGGAGCCGCCTGGTGTTGGGAGTTTTTTTTTTGTTTTTTTTTTTTGTTAGGAAATCATCATTTGAGGCGTAAATATTTGACAAAAATTCCTTCGTTCTTGCGCCTTGCGCTAGGCTTAAAAATAAAGGTATAAATAAAGAAAGGAATTTTCGCGCCTAAATATTAAATGCCACACAAAAAAAGGTACTCTTTCCCGAATCTTTTACCAAGGTGATTGTGAATGAAAGATAACTTAAAGAGGTTGTGTAAGAGTGCTCTAGCAATTTTTTGCTATATTGACGATAATTGTTCCTTTTTGGTCTTTACATACATTTTAGATTATACTTCCTGAATCATTTCCTTCTTTATTAATTATTGCGAGACAGTTATAACTATTTGTACTTAAATTTGTAAATTTTTCACATTCAATATTAACCGGGCGCCCGAAAGCTCCTTTCGAACTCAGTAAAATTCTACAAACAAAATCTTTATTTATCCATCTTCCTGTTATATGAATTCCTCAACTTTTACTTTATTTCGAGATTATTTCTTTGTCTCTAAATGTATTGTTTCATTTCCGAAATTTTAAGTGTTTGTCGCACGATTTTATATTGATATTGATTGTTTTACATGTTTTTATTAAATTGTTTTAATGGTTTTTACGTTTTTTTCGACAAATTTTGGTTTCCTCACCTGAGAAACAATCAAAGCCAAAGACGAATCCAAACTCATTGAGAAATATAAAACAAAATTGAAATCCCTGCATTTGAACTAGTGATGGGTAAAATAGGCCAACATCCGGAGTTGACTCCGATCCAACTCTGATAATTTCGGAATCTACTCCGGAAGGTAGGTCCGTCCAGTATTATCCGGAGTCGTTCGGAATTGTCCGGAATCGCCCGGAGTCGGAATCGTACGGAGACGTCCGGAGTCGTTCGGAGTCCTTTGTTTCGAAGGCCGACTCTGATCAACTCCCGACGACTCCGGGTGACTCCGGACGATTCCGAATGATTGCGAATGATTCCGAATGATTCTGAATGATTCCTAACGACTCTGGACGACTCCGTACGACTCCGAAAGACTCCAGACGACTCCGAACGACTCCAGACGACTCCGACTCCGGACGACTCCAAACGACTCCAAACGATTCCGAGCGACTCCGGACGACTCCAGACGACTCCGACTCCGGACGACTCCGAACGACTCCGGATGACTCCGACTCCGGGCGACTCCGGGCGATTCTGGACGACTCTGGGAGATTTCGAACTCCGGGCAACTTCGGAAGATTCCGAACGACTCCGGATATTGCAGCGCGGACCATCCTTCCGGACTCGTTTCCGTATTTATCGGAGTCAGATCGGAGTCGGCTCCGGATTTTAGCCAACTTTACCCATCACTACTCCGGATAACTCTGCCTCCGGACGGAACTAGTGGTTCAGATTTTGCCGGAGTTGGAATCGGAAAAACAATAGTCGACGTCGGATCGGACTCATGGGAGCCCTCCAAAGAGCACATCACTAATTTGAACAGCCCATCTGAATGGAGCCCAGTATGAATAGCTTAAGACATGTAGCATGAAGTAAGGACGCTTCTTCTCTTCTACGGACGTTTCTACGCCTTTTAGGATAGCAATTAGTAACGCAAATGTACCAGCTAAACTGCTTATTTGTGTTTTTTATGGCTATTTCTGGCCATTTCTAGCTAAACAACACTAATTCAACCCGACGTTATCGTTACAATTTACAGTGACATACGGACCGGCACGCGCCGCGCGCTTTGGCAGCATATTTATGACACGTGTGCGCGATAAAACATATCATTTTGGCAAACATGCTACAAAAAAGGTAAACAATTGATAAACCTAATTGCAACCGAACTGGGTTTTGGTTTAGATGATACATAAGATGTGTTATCCAGATAGTAAAGAGACACGATCATAATTTCGTTACATTTGAAAAAAGTAAATACTTTTCTTCTTTGTTTCCTTCGCCTGACTATGGCATATCTACATTTTCCTACACTACCCACCAACTTGGGTTATTGTACTTTATTTTGAACGTGCAACGTGAACTTCCGCTTCCCTTCCTACCGAACATAGCCACGTGCGTGCAGATCGTGTAGGATCGGCACGACGGCCTGCCGGAACACCGCCCCATTGTACTGCCTGTCCCGCAGGATCTCCCCGTGGCCCTCCTTGAAGAACGCATCGAAACTAAGGTCCAGATCCTTCGTCCGTTCCATCGTCATGATCGGCAGAAAGGTGATCGCACAGACGAGTCCTACAAAAAGACAAGAAAAGAGCGCCATTTTAAGGGTCATTGTGTACAAACAATGCAACTCCCCATTGCAACTTACCGAAAAACTCATTGCGAGTAAACTCCTCCCTCACATCGTCCAACGTCGGTACCCTGTCGTACCCATTCTTGCGCAATGCGTCAGCCAACACGCGATGGTACTCTTGCAGCAGCTCCGCACGCCTCGCTATACGCACGTCCCGGTGCGGACAGTTGTACAGCGTGTAGACGAGATCCAGACCCGGGCTGCCATAGTTGGAGATCTGGTAGTCCACGAAGATGATTTCCTCCACCGTCTTATCGTCCGGCCCGTACCGGAACATCATGTTGTTGCTCCACAGATCGCCATGGTTCAGCACCTCGTAACGGGCCCCCGGTTGCCGTGGCTTCACACACCCAGCAATGCGCTCCTTAAACACGGGCAGCAAACCTTCCAGCTGGCGCAACACACCGCCATCCAGCTCGGGCCAACCGCCCGCAACGGAAATGAACTTCTCCAGCCCCTTCTGTAGCGCCTGCAGTATGCGCGAGTCTTCCGGCTGCTCTCGCGGATTGTGCAGCCCGTACGCGTACCGGCTGGCGAGACGGCGCTGATGCTCTGCGCTTTGTTTCGCGTACAGCATCGAGGCGGCATGGAAGCGGGCAATCTTGCGCATCACCAGCGTCATGTGGTCGTAGTCCAGGCCACCCTTCGTCCGGTCGCACATGCGAAAGCCGAGCGCTTTCAGATCCTCGAACACGATCGTGCGCACCGGTTCGCTGGTGGCGTAGTAACACTTCGCCCCAAACTGTTCCCCTCCACCGACCAGGCGGGTGAGCTCGGGTAGGAGGTGTTGGAACGTTTCCGACTCCTTGCGGAACGCGTCGAGCACGTCGAGCGTTGCGCCGCGGTCACCGATGTCCGGCATGCACTTCGCTAGCAGGCGCTTCTCGGACGCTCCGCCATCGTACTCGACCCGGATCCAGAACACATCGCTCAGGTAGTTATCGCCGGCGGCTGTTGCAGGGCCCGCCGTGAACCGATCGATCGTTACCGGGCGCTGCAGATCGTGCTCGAGGGAGCGCTGGATCAGCGATTCCGTGAGGTAGCTGGGTAGCTGGTGCTGCTGCTGCTTCGGTGCTCCTGCCGTGGTGGACATCGCGGAAGTACTGTGCGGAGCGTTCGGTGTGCGATCGCCGAAGAGCGTACGATTCGCCGGTAAGTGCGGATTTAACTGTCCCGCGCAAGTGATTTACGCAAAACGTGCGCCACACATCAAGCGGCATGATAAGCAGCTTTTTGTTTTCTTCTTTAGCCACGGTGACACAGTGATATTGCGGTGAGGCATATCATCATCATCATCAGGGGGGTTTGGGATTTTGCCGAGAAGCGCCAAAGCTTCGCAACGTTTAATTACACGAGCGCTTAGAGAGAGTGGGGTAAAAAAGCCATTACAATGGTCCAGCAGCAGCAGCAGCAGCATTAAGAAACACAACACGAACCCCAGCTAGCCTTTAAAAGGGCAAATATTTGCCCATGAGTTACATGTGGGCAGGAATGCGTGCAATGCGGATTTGCAAACAAATAGTTAGAATAGCCGTTCGCAGCCGCGTTTGGTCTGCTCTCTTCGTGCCATAAATACTTATTAGTGTGTAGTTCACGTATGTGATATTAGGAATTCAATTGTACGGTTCACATTAACTGGGAAGAATAAAGAGAGCTGCCAGCGGAAGCCAATTTAGCAAAGAATGATTTGCATGATTCTTTTTTTTACAAAAAGCAACCGATAATAAACCTGGATGCACGCAAACTTCTCTGTAAATGAACGCGTATCTATTCAAACTGCGAACAAAGCTGTCAAGTGTGCGCACTATTATTAGGGTATTATTGATGCTTTTTCGGTGTGTTAATAGCAATTAAAACCTAAAATTCATAACAATTCCCCTAATGTGGTTTAATCCAGCAGGCCCTTGGCATGGAAGCGCTCCAAAATGGGAATGACCGATTGGCGGTACTGCTTGCCCTGGTACTGAATGTTGCGTATCTTTACCGCCTGTTCCCCATCGACGAGATTCCCCATCGTGAGCTTCACCTCGTCCGTGCGTTCCATTAAGATGATCGGCAACATCGACAGTCCACTGACAAGCCCTGCAAATAATAACAATAATTTAATAGCAAACAGTAACAATTTCCATACGCTAACATACCAATAAACTCATGCCGCTCGTACTCCTTCAGCACGTCGTCAAAGGTAGGGAAGGACTGCTTGTAGCCTCCATTCGACAGTCCCTCACACAGCGACTCGTGGTACAGACGGAGCAGCCGATCGGTACTGCTTTCCCGCACCTCAAACTGCGGACAGTTGTGCAGACAGTACACCAGATCGAGCCCGGGACTGCCGTAGCTGCCCAGCTGATAGTCGACAAACAGCACGTCACGCACCGTCCCCTCGTCCGCTGCATCCTCATACCGGAACATCATATTGTTCGTCCAAAGGTCACCGTGATTCAGCACACGGAACGTGACCTCCGGCTGGTCGGGCCGCTCCGTCAGCAGGCACTGTGCGCATCGCTTCGCGTACGTCAATTGGAGCGCTTTCAGCTTCGTCCAAATTTCACGCTTCAGCTCCGGCCAGCCGGCCGACACTTCCAAAAACGTGTCCAGCCCGTTGGCAAACATTTTCAGCGCCGGGTTGTTGCTTTGATTGTCCCTAGGCTGGACCATTCCGTGCGAGTACTGGTAGGTGAAGAGCTGGCGCTCCATCGGTCCCCTCGCAACGTACACCATGGAGGCGGCATGGAACAGACCAATCTTGCGCATGATCAGCTCACAGTGGGCAAGGTCCAGCCCGCCCCGGGTACGATCCGGCATCCGGTAGCCGAGCGCTTTCAGATCCTGAAACACAACCGTGTCGGCCGGATCGCGCGTTGCGTACGCGCAGTGCGCACCAAACTTGATCCTTGTTGCGCGCGAAACGATCTCACTGAAGATGGGCAACAGGTTGCGGCACGTGTACACCTCCTTCATGAACGCACCGATTCGCTCGCCAAACTCCTTGACCGGCGGATCCTTCGACATGATTTTCGCCACGAGCGGGATTACCTTCGACCCATTGTAGTGGACGACGATCCGGTACACGTCGCTGCTGTAGTTGTCGCCCGGTTCGGTGGCAATCGTTGCGGTGAAACTGTCCACTTCGATCGATTCATCGGGGAGATTTTCGTCCAGAATGTAATGCAGCAGCGCTGCGTCCAGGAAGTCCGGTAATGGCTTTTCGGCAACGGCATCTGGACGACAGGCAGCTTCACTTTCGGACGACATGTTGACTTTCACACTGATTCACTTCAACTGCCCTTTGCTTCACGATTATGCAACGGCAGAGAGTGGCACAACAAAGCGCGACCCTCACGCTTTCTTATCAATTTGTGTTCCACTATGTCTTGCACTTGACTCGCAAAAACCACTGCCCTGTCGCTTATCCGACCAATCGAGCCCATTGACATTATAACCAACGATAAAACAGAAGTTATCGAGCGCTTGGTATCTTGGTAGCGTTTCGGGGAAAAGATAATTTTACACAAACCCTTATGAGAATGGAAGAGAAAACGCAAACAACGCGAGAGCTAACGACCAAAGGTATGTAGTGATACGCGCGATTAGATTATGGACTTGGGTGAGTTTTACCGGCACGTTCTCTCTCTCTCTCTCTCTCTTTCTTTCTTTCTGTAGTACATTTTACAGGGTTTTCGAGGATTATATAGACATGTTCAGCGAGTTGTAGATTCGTTCAGGCATATAATAGACTCTTTCAGCGAGATATAGAATTGTTCGGAAGTAGGCGTTGACATGTTCGGTTATACTGTAGTGCTGTCACTTTCGTACCCCTTGGACTGCAGCTTGAATCGTTCTCATCAGGAGGTAAACAAACGGTTTTCGAAAAAATATGCTTTTTTCAACTAGTTCATGTATTAAACAGCTTGAGGAATGATTATTAGCTATTTTAAGGATATTTAAGAATGAAAAATTGAATGATGCGGCACAGGGTGTAAACAAAACAAATGACAACACTACAGAATCGCTGAACATGTCAACGCCTACTTCCGAACAATTCTATATCTCGCTGAAAGAGTCTATTATATGCCTGAACGATTCTACAATTCGCTGAACATGTCTATATAATCCTCGAAAACCCTGTACTACAATATTCTTTCTGTGATACGTTTTCTTCTCTAATATTTGCTATTTTTAACAGATTGTCGACAGACAATAGGTGAAGAAAGAAGCATATCACAACAAAGAGAAAATTGTGTTGGGTATGTGCAAACAAGTCTCAAGCTTTGCACAGAGACCCGATCTGCTAAGACAACGTGACACCCATGGCAAACACCACGTTCGTTAGATTTCAAATTCGAATCCCTTATTTATTACATTTATTACGAACAATTTTATATCTATATCTAGTGCATCGAGTAAAATGTATCGCACCGATCTAGAACATCCTTTTACCAGTACTATTTTGCAACTCTGTACATCGCTACTTACATTATTACTCACAACAACAAAAAAGACGTGTAGATTCGCACACCGACCAAAAGTAACGTTAAGCTGTTCCTCTGGAGGAAACGGCAATATCCCGTCACCTTCAGCGGCCACTCCAAAGGTAACGGGAGAAAATTGTAACCGTGGCTGGGGACGAATCGTTTCGGTTTTCGATTACTTACACGTATTTCCTAAACCTGTTCTCGCTCGCAAAATGTACAGTTCAGCTCAAATGCACTAAGATAGTTTCGCGTTTGACGTTTGATGCTTGGCTGTTCTCCATCTAATCCATCAATTTCCCTACATTAAAGAGGACGTGCGCTGCTTGTTGTGACGATGGAATCGCGTATGTACAGATGGTGTTTGTTTGCCTAATTCTGTTCAGTTTTATCGTCAACCGACCACCAACGATTTTTTTGTAATTCTTTTTCTTCTGGCTGACGTTTCGGGTGTTTGACATTATCGATGCTGTGTTGCCACAAAGCTGGACCTGATGTTGGCAATCATATGTTTAGCTGCACTCGGTGATATCCGGCTCGACGTTTTGAATTTGCTGCTGGCTCTTGCTCGTGACCATGCACGATTTTGCCACCGATTCGAAAAGTCTGCAACAAATACAATGCGCAATGAGTTAGTGTTATGTGCTTAATAACTGTTCACGGTTGTAATTTGCGCTCCCAACACTCACCGTTCAATTTCTGGCGCACAGTGCACGAAATCGTGATCCCAGAACTTGTAGATCGGATTCTTGATCAGCTCGATGAACGTGATCAGCAGACCCCACGGATGCGGACGATTGACGATCAAGCGCTCGAGCAAAACGCGGGTGATTTGTTCCTGCAACAGAGAAAGAATATTGTATTGCTTCCAAACTAGTGAGGGGAAAAATGAAGTTTTCGTCGGAATCGATTCCGGCTGGCTCCGAAGTTTTCTGGAATCGATTCCGGATAGTTGGAAGTCCGGAATCAGTTTTTGGAATCGACTCCGGAATTGAAATTGATTCCAGAATTGGATTCGGGCCGAGAATTGGAATCGGCTCCGGAATCGGAACTGGTTCCGGAATCGGAATCGGATTCGGATCCGTAATCGTAATTGGCTCCAAAATCAGAATATGCTTCGAAACGGAGTCGGTTTCGGGATCTCCATAAGAATAAGCGTTTGGGTTCAATGATGCTACGTATTGATATTCGCAAAGGATCAAAGTTTACTTGTTAACGATCCATTCTTTTGGAGCCTTACAGACTGATTTCGCTTCTTAAATTACTTATTTTTATTAAAGAGCTGATTCTCATCCCTCATTCCATTTTTGGAGTCAATAATGATTCCGTTACTCCCAGATTCCCAGGTCGATTCCGATCCCGGAATAGATTCCGGAGTTAACTCCGGAATCGGCTCCGGAGTCAACTTCATAATCGGCTCCGGAGTCAACTCCGGAATCGCCTCATGAATCGACACTGGAATCGGCTACGGAGTTAACTCAAATGTCGAATCTGGAATCGACTTCGGAGTCAACTCCGGAATCGGCTCTGGAATCGGCTCCGGAATCGGCTCCGGAATCGGCTCCGGAATCGAAATCATTTCCAGCATCGGAATCGGCTCTGGAATTGATTCCAGCATCGATATCGATTAGGCCCGATTACGAGCTCCCACCATTATTCCAAACCACATCTTACACCCCACAACACCTACCTGAATGGCTTCCGAGTTTGCCTCTGCGAACAGGTACAGTATGCAGCAGCTGAAGTAGTGCGTGTGACTGTTCGGATAGCGCAGCTGGTTGGCGATCGCGTTTAGGAACAGGTAGCGTCCCTCCGTGTCCAGATCGACCGCCAGGTTTTGGAAGATATCCATGTGCGCGCTGTGTATGATCGTGGACATTGTTGGGCCCAAATTTTTCGATCTAAAAACACGGACAAAACGGATTGTTATTAGTACGGCAAGCAAGTAGAAAAAACAAAACCTTTTTCTCGTTTCTGCGATTATTTACCGAATGTGAGCAATTGCTTGGGTGCCAACGTACAGCACGAGCGCGTTCATCAGCGGAATATTGTAGCGCGAGCCGACCTCGTTCGAGATCTGCAGATTGGAGCGCAACTCCGACAGGAAGGTGACCGGTGCGCGGGCCTTCAGGTACGAGTCGAGATCCTTTTTGAAGCTTACCGGCTGAATGGAGGACGCGTAGTTGATGGAAATCCGTGGCGATCCTCCAATGTCATTTAGCATATCGACCTGATGTAAAAGGAAAGTTTTTTTTCAGCATTTAAATTCATCCATTTCTAGGACCCTTGACAACCAGTGTTGCAAAATGTCAGTGTCAATATCATAAAAAAAATCTGACTAAAACAAAATCCATTTCAGCGTCACATACTCATTTGTGATGATCAGTGATGGTAATCAAAACGATTGTTGTGATCAATACATGCTTCGTGACGATCAATTTTGCGACCACCGCTTGGTCAGTCACTATGTCATGGCCCTCTTTAACTGTGATCAGTTCTGTAAAATGTCACAGACAACATAGTCATGACAAATTTCGGTTGAAACAAAATCATGTCAGCGTCACGAGCAGTCAAAACAGACAGAGCGAACAAGAATGCTCATTTTGTTGCTTGGAACCACACGCCAAGTATATTCCAAGAATGTCGTGATCATCACCGACTTAAAATGTCGTGACCAAGTGAGTGACAAAGGGTTGGGTGCTAAACAAAATGTCACCAAGCATGTGATTGATCCGCCAACTGTTTGAGTCTCACCGCTGATCATCTCAGTTTTGTACGTGAGCTGATTTGAGCTCCGTTTCATTCATGAGTGTTGGTGACTGAAACAGTGGCATTAGGCAGCACTGTTCACAGCCAGAAAAAGTCATGATGATTATGTTTGCGACGACATTAAGCTCAGCTTGTCAGTCAGAGTTTTGCGTTTAACTCAAGCACTCGCATGTCTTGTTTGGTTTGCCATGGCGCACTTTCATTGAGTATCAGCAATGAGATTCAAGCTACCACGGATGTTTTTTTTGGTTGGTGAACATCCCATGATACTCATGACATTTTGCAACACTGATTGACAACCACTCTACTCTACCTTCAGATTCGGCGTGAACGGATCGGGCAGGCGCATGTTGCGCGGGTACGGCGACAGGATCAGGTTGCGCATCTGGATGCAGTTCGACGGGATGACGTCGCAGAACGCGAAATGGTAGTCGCACAAAAACTCGGGAAAATCGTGCAGCAGCACCAACAGCACGCGCAGCGTACCCTTGTACAGATGCTGCACCGGCTTGGCCAGCTCGGCATTGCGCAGGAACGGGGCCAGATACTTGAACAGGTCGATCAGCAGCTGCGAGTACATGTTCCAGCCCTTCTGCTGCGGGATTTGGGCGAGCACGCGCCCGATGAAGACGCGGTGCGCGATCAGCTCGAGCCAGGAGTAGCAGAAGCCGGGCGCCGCGGACGGGCGCAGTATGTGGAACGTGTGGCAGAACGCCGTGATCACGCTGATGCTGATGTTCTCCAGGATCGGATCGTGCGTGGTCAGCTCGAGGAAGAGCATGGCGAAGATGCGATGATAGCCGACCTGCTGGAACGCGGTCGTGTGTACTTCCTGATCGTGCAGCAGTATGCCGATGATGATACCGAGAATCTAAAAAAGAGCAAAAGGAGGAAAGGTTAAAGTACGTTCAAATTAAACATTAGAGCAGCACAGTTGCGATCTCTCGGTACCTTATTCAGCAGATTCAGCTTCGTGTTGGTGCTGCCACTCTCGCCAGAGTGCTTTACCAGCAGCGCAATCAGCCGCACGTACGCGTCGATAAACTGGAAGATTTTCGTTTTCGCGTTCGGCTCGTTCATGTTGCGATACGTCAGATCGATGCAGTACTGCGTGGCGAAGCGGAAGAAGCGCGTCAGCGGCTCATCACCCTTCAGTATGCCGTGCGCGTTCATTTTGCCCACAAACACGCTGAAGCCCTTGAGCGGATCGCGGCACGTGTTGGGCGACAGTGCAATCGTGACCCAGTCCTTGAGCAGAAACTCGGCCCGCTCGAGAAAACCGGGCGAATCGTCAATGTCCGACTGGGAAAAGAGGGAAGAAAAAATCTTTATAGAAAGCCTGCTAAACACATGCATAGATTCAACAACACTTACCCGTGCCTGGGCTACACCCGCGTGGATGTACGAGGTCGGCCCAACGATGGCACGATCCATCAGGAACGAGTTCGGATCGTGGTTGGCGCGCAGCATCTCGATCAGATGCGTCAAACCTTCCGGTGCGCGCGGGTGCGCCGTCAGCCGGTGCAGCATCTCGATCGTGCCGGCCAGATCGTTCTCCGTGATGGCCGAATTGTGCCGCTCGTCGATGAAGAACGTCTGCAGCAGCTGCATCGCGAACACGACCGCCACGTAATTGTTCCCATTGTCCATCAGCTGCACCAGCATCATGTCGAACTGCTGCATGTTAACAAAGTTGGACGTAATCAGCAGATCGACCGCTTCCACGTTGTAGCGCAGCTCCTCCCGGCACTCTAGCATGTAGCGCGTGATCGCTTTGTTCGTCCACATCGGACCGAACAGCCGATGGTCCTGCATCAGGCGCATCACGCGCAGATGAATGTCCCGGTACAGCTTGACGTGCTCGATCTGGTCCGGGATGTTGATCAAACCCTCCAGCAGGCCCTCGACCGCCTTGTTCAGCAGCGTGCAGCCGGTCAGATTGTCGAGCGAACGGTGCGCGTGAATCAAACACTCCAACAGCTGCTCCATGTTGTTGGTGTGAAGCTAATGGTGGAATGCAAACCAGTAGATTACATTTAGTGATTGGAAAAATGAAGTTTTCGTCGGAATCGATTCTTGCCGGCTCCGAAATTTTCTGGAATCGTTTCCTGATAGTAGGTCTGGAATCAATTTCCGGAATCGATTACAGATAGTAAGTCTGGAATCAATTTCCGGAATCGATTCAGGAATCGACTCCGGAATTGTACTCGACTTTGGAAACAGAGTCAACTCCAGAATCACAATCGGCTCTAGAATTGGTCCCAGATTCGGTTTCGGAATCGGAATGGGTTTCAGACATCTCCATAAGAATAGGCGTTTGGGTCCAATGATCCTGCGTATTGATAGCCCAAAAGAATCAACATTTACTTGTAAATAATCAATTCCCATGGAGATTCCCGGACTGATTTCACTTTTGAAACTTCTTATTTCAATTCAAGAACTGATTCTCATTCCAGAGTCAATTCTAATTCTGGAGTTAATTTTGAATCAATTTCCGGAGCAAATTGCGATTCCTAGGATCGATTTTGATTCCAGAGCCGTAATTGGCTCTAATGATAACTCCGGACTTGGTTCCGGAAGCGGCTCCGGATACGTCTTCGGAATCTGAATCGATTCCAGCATCGGATTCGACTCCGGAATTGATTCCAGTATTAGAATCGACTTCGGAATTGATTCCGAACACGAAATAGAAATCGGGTAGGTCCGATTCCGATCTCCCACCACTAGTTTGGATCCAATGATGCTATGTATTGATAGCCCAAAAGAATCAAAATATGCTTGTAAATGATCCAGTCTCATGCAGATCCCCGGACTGATTTCGCTTCTGAAACTTCTTATTTCAATTCACGAACTGATTCTCATTCCGGAGCTAATTCCAATTTTAGAGTAAATTGTGATTCCGTTACCGGAGCAAATTGTGATTTCCAGGTCGAATCCAATTCCGGAGAACGATTCTGATTCTGAAGTTAACTGCGGAGTCAACTGCGGGTCGACTCCGGAATCGGCTTCGGAATTGGTTCCAAACATGGAATCGGATAGGTCCGATTCCAAGCTCCCACCACTAGATTAGATTCTTGCTACGGGCACTAACATGTAGCCCATATCTGGAGCACCTACCTGCAATATCGGCACGAGACGTGTCGTTTTGATGAACGTATCCATCTTGCTAGCCAGCTCATCGTAGATCGCGCCAATCTCGTCTGGTGTAGCAACAAATGGCAGCATCTCCTAAAATCGACAGCCCAAAATCCAATTAGTTACTTTTCACCTACTCTCTCTCCCTCTCTCTCTCCTTCTCCCTCTGATTCACCACTTACCGCCATCTTGGGGGCAAACTGGGCCGCATCGCGCTCCGTAATCGGCAGGAAGCCGGGAATGTTGCGCGAAAACTCCTCGTACACCGCCAGCTGGCTCGGCGACACGCCGCCCACATTCAGCTTGATGCGCTCGGGCATCCGTTCCGCATGGTACGACAGCACTGCCGCGTCCCAGTAGCGCCGGCCCTCCTGCCGCGCCAGCTTGCGCAGCTGAAAGTCCTCCGCCAGTATCTTGTCCATCTCGATCGCCACCTTCTCGATGGCCGTCTTCTGGATGAACGCCGTCACCAGCTCAATGTTGTCCATCGCCAGCTGCTGGGCGGCGTGCTCAATGATCGCTTCCTTCTGCGCGCTACCGACCGCCGCCGAGAACGCCACCTTGATGTTGTTCTGAATCGTCTGCACCATCTGGTCGCGGCACGTTATCATCGCCATGCCCGCCACCAGACTGCGCGCCATATTGTGGGCCGACCGGCGCATCCGCGTCTCGTCCGAGTCGAGCGCGAAATCCTTGCGCACGATCTGTTCGGTCGTTTTGGACGCAATCTTCACGCTGCGGTCCACGATCAGCGAGATCCACTCGGAGATGGTGCGCTCCAGGCAGCTCTTCACGATCACCTTCAGGTGCGTTTGGGTGTGCAGGATCGCCACCGTCGGATGGTACACGATGTGCTGCGCGTTCAGGCTCGGGTTCGCAATGTTAATGTCGGAGTAGTGGAAGCGTGGCTCCGGCGGCCCGGTCGCTGCCAGCGCCGGATCCATCGCCACGTTTGCCGGCGAGCTGGACGGTCCACTCGAGCCCATATCATCCGGGCCGGCCCCGGGCGGAAGCTGCGGCACGACGGCAACAACACCGCCGCCACCACCACCTCCACCACCACCGCCCACATTACCACCGACACCGAGTCCGGCCACTGCCGCACCACCCATCACCGCCGCGGCGGGCGTCTCCTTCGGTGGTTTCGGCTGCGACAGCTGATACTCGATGTTTTGCGCCCGCTCCGGGTCCTTCAGGTAGATGGCCGGCTTCAGATCACTGACGTCAATGTTGAGGTTCTTGCACAGCACCTCAATTTCGAACTTCAGGTTCAGCTTCAGGTCCGGCTCCTGGTGCAGCTCCGCCAGCACGTTCATGATCGACATCGTCCACGGGTTCGGTGGCTTGAACACCTTGCTCTTCGCGCACGATTCCAGCACCTTCGCCACGAACGGCACGACGTACAGCAGCTCCTGCTGGCCCTTGTTGTACGCCTCCACCAGCAGCGACTTCACGTCGATGTCCAGGTGCAGGATCGGCTTGTTGCGCCCAAGCGTCATCATGCCCAGCCAGTGGCCGAGATTCTTCAGCAGCGAGCGGTCGGAAAAGTTCGCAATGCCCTTGTCCGACCGCAGCAGCACGCGGATGTTGCGGAACGTTTCCTTCGTCACCAGTCGGTTGATTTCCGGTATCTTAAGCGCATCGAGAAAGTTCGAGTACAGCACGTGGAAGTTCACCTCGATCGAGGCGCGCTTCAGCACGAGATACTGCGCCAGCCAGGTGTAGTAATCCTTCTGCAGTATCTCCTTTATCTCCTCGCACTTCTGCTGCAGATTGATCTGGCTCAGGTTGTTGAAGATGAACGCCGTCTTGTCCTGGATGGCGTCCGGCGGCGCAATGATCTTCTCCTCCCGGTCCTGCGTCGCCACCAGCAGCGTGTCGATGTTGGTTGCGTTTGCAATCGATTTGACGCGCGGCGGCTGTCCACCGCCGGTGCTTCCACCAGTGCCACCACTGTTACCGCTTGAGCCGGCAACACCTGCACCCGCCCCACCGCCACCGCTAGCACCTGCTGCTCCACCGCCGGCAGCACCGGGAGGGATTAGCTGAGCGGAAAGATTAATCTTTCCAGGCGTACCCGCACCGGCCCCACCGGCAGCAGCAGCGGCGGCGGCGGCTGCGGCAGCTGCGGCTGCAGCCGCAGCCGAAGCGGACGATGACACACCGGCCAGCGTAAGATTGCTCGTGCCGGTGACGGAGTTGCTCCGATACAGCGGATTACCTACCGGTCCACCCCGACCGGCCGCCCCGCTCGGCATGAACTGCAAAATCGACGGTGGCAGCGGTCCCGGGCCGAGCGTTTTGTTCGGCGGCTCCTGGCCCTGCGACCCGTACTCGATGTAGTCGATCAGGTGCGCCGGGAACTCGCTAAAGTGCGCGATCGAGTGCACATACTCGCAGTACTTCGGGTACAGGTGCAGCTTGTTCTTGAACCGGTCCAGCGCGGTAATGCCGAAGTAGTACATCTTGGAGCCCTCCGGCTTTTTCAGCGCATCGAGCACGCAGCGCAGCGCCAGCCCGAGCGCCACGTACGTGGTGACGAGATTGCGCTCCACCATGCCGCCGAACAGCTGGGCCGTCGTCTGCAGCTCCTTGTCCGGGTACTGCGGGAAAAACTTGTACTCCTCGAACAGGTTGCGCAGCATGCACTGGTACACGTCGTTCTCGTGCCGGTTCGGCGAGTCCTTGTAGCGCTGCAGCATGTCCAGCACCTCGTCGATCGACAGCGTCGGATGCGGCGGCAGGTTGTAGATGCGCTGGAAGTAGCTGTTCGCCTCGTCCTCCACCTCCTTCGAGACGGGCAGCGGTGCGTCGGCCGTGAACGGGGCGAGCGCCTGGGTGGGAATGCCGGCGGCGCCGGCTGCCGCCGCCGCCCCGAGCTTATCGTTCGGCGTTTGCTGCAGCCGGCTGAGCGTGCCGGCCTGGGCAGCGGCGGCCGCACCGGGCGGCAGCGGCATCATCGGGAACGGGCTGCTCGAGGGCAGCAGGCGGGAGGGCGACGGCGGCGTCGCAATGATGTTGTTGAAGCTGAACGCGCTGTTGCCGCCGCCGGGGCCACCGATGCTAAGGCCGCCAATGTTCGCCGTCAGGCTGTTGAGCGAGTCCACCATCGGGGGCAGCAGCTGGCTGCCCATCGCATTGGCCCCGAACGCTTCCAGGCCGCGGTGCGACCGGAGCACACCGGGCGGCGGCGGCTGCTGCTGCTGCTGGGGTGCCTGCTGCTGCTGCTGCTGCTGTTGCTGCTGGGCGCGCGACTTCGAATTGAGCAGCATACCGTACTGCATCATGCTGTGGATCATGTCCGCCACCTCGGGCGTACAGCTCGCGATGCACGCCTGCAAACAGTTCAGTATGGTGATGAGCGTTTCGGGCGGCAGCTGGGAAGACTTCGGGATCTGCTCCTCGCTGTACTTGCCGCCCAGGATTTGCGGGCAGCGGCGCTGCAGAAACTTCAGTATCGTCTTCACGAACGGTTCGCCGTGGTCGCGTATCTTGTCCGCCAGCCACTTCTCCAGCTTGAGGTATTCGCGGCGCGACGCCAGGCAGGCCAGATCGATGATGAACATGTACGTGCGAATGTTGAGCAGATTGGACAGCGCCTTCAGGTCCTGCGCCACGTCGAGGATGCGGGACAGCCGCGACTGGTCGCCCTCCCCGACCATGTACCAGTCGGACATGGCGTGCAGGATGATCGGGCGCAGCGTCACGTTGAACGTGGAGTGGTTCCAGGCGTGGTGCAGTATCGTGCCCGCGTTCGGATGATTGCCGAGGAAGATCGGCACCAGATTGGTGAACAGCTCCTGCCGGGCCGTCGTCATCGGCGGGTTGATCTGCAGCAGCGCCAGAAACAGCACGTCCGGGCAGAGCGAACCGGGCACCTTGAAAATCTTCATCACCTTCTCGCTCAGGTTCGCATGGTCCGCGATGTACAGCAGCACGTCCACCAGGTGTAGCGACATCCAGCAGGCCACCTCCTTGCTGTCCGTCTCCGGCGGCGTCTTCAGCAGATCGAGCGACACGCTCGTGTAGATGTGGTCGGCGAACGAGTACAGGTCGGAGTTTTTCAGTATCAGCGAAATGATCGACAGCTGACCCTCGACGTTCGTCCACCGCTGATACAGACACTCCACCGGGAAGGTTTGGCCCATGTTGCTCGCCTGCATGCCCATCTTCACGATCGTCAGCAGCAGCGACAGCCCGGCCCGGTCCTTCAGCAGAAACTCCGGATGGTCCAGCGCTACGCACACCTCCTTCCAGTTAAGGGCAGGCACTACCTCCTTCAGCGCTTGCACCAGCACCTCCGGCTTCCAGGTGGTGACTTCCGACGCGGACGACCCCCCGTTGCCATCCTTGCCCTTCTGCCCGGACGGATCGCCACTGCCCTGCGGCCAGAAGGCGCTCGGCGTCGGCAGATTAATGCTACTCTCCGACAGCGACTCGTGCGTCAGGCACATGGACGACACAATCTTCGCCACATCCTGGGGCGTGATGTCGCGCCCGCCCACCTTCAGCAGATGGTTCCGGCAGTCGTCGAGCGTCGCGGTGAACGAGTAGCCCACCTCCACGACCAGATTGGTCCAGGACGTTTTCATGATCGACGATTGCAGGATGCTGTGCGTGTTGAGCTTCAATATTTCGGCCGAAATTTCCGAACTCTCCGCGTACAGCAGCGGCGCTAGGATGAGCGGCACGCGGTCGCGCGGAAAGTCGCGGCACAGCTGGCTCCGGAAGCGCTCGTACGTTTGGTCGGTAAGCCCGAGGGCGGTGTGCCGGCCGTACGAGATGAGGGACAGTATCTGCTGCAGAAACTCGGGCGATACGTCGTTAAGGCTGCCCTCTACGTTGCTGCTGCCCGAGTCTGGCGCGAAAGCGAATCGGAAATGGGAAGAAACGTAACGATTAGTATGAAAATGAAAGGACGAATTCTACACAACAGTGAAGCATGTTTTGCTTTCAATAGGAGTGCCAGTGCCTTTTCACTCACCAGAGTCGATGTAGCTCTCGATTAGCTCGGTGAGACAGTTCTTAAGGTGCGCTTCCGCAAACCGCACTATCTCCGGCTGTTCCGAGTGCAGCAAAGCGATCGAAAGCGCCGTTTCCTGGATCGGTGTACAGGAGAGCGTTTTCGAGATCTGTGCCAGCAGGTTCGACGTCGGCTTCAGGGACTGTGCGTGCATAGGTAGCAACAATCGGCCACAAAGCCAGCCATGCAGAACAACGCATTGAAGAGCGCAAGAGAGCGAATAGGGAGCGCCAGTGAGAGAGAGAGAGAGAGAGAGAGAGAGAGAGAGAGAAAGAGTTAAAAAAACACACAAATTATTATGGTTCAATATGTCACAGCCAAGCGCATTCGGACACACAGTAGGCGCGACCACCTCCATTTTGCTCCCCACAAACCATTACCAGCGGGAACTTACCTTTTGCTGCGGGAACGGATTGTCGACGGCGAAGCAAACGTTGGCGACCAGCTGCGGTTTATTTGTCAGGCTCGCGAGTTCCGTGGCCAGTAAGCGAGCCTGGCAATAACCCCTGGCGGCGGAATGTGTGGCGTCCCCGAAGTCGATCGAGGAGAACAGACAACGCAGCAAGTGACGGTCGGCCTCTAGTCCGAAGTCCTTCACCAGCTACAACACCAGTGGGGGTGAGGTGGAGGGGTTTTGGGAAGGCGAGAAAATTCCCAGGCACGTAACACAGCAGGCCCGCCGGAACCGATGGAGAAGAAGCAGGACGCATTCGACGAGAGCAAAAAAAAAAAAGACAAAAAAGGAAGAAAACGTATTGAAATAAGATTATCACAGTTTTTTTTAAATTTGCCCCTTCTAGACAAAAGAACGCTTCCACAGAGAGGCGGCGGCGTGTGCGGCCGAAGTAACTGGAACACTTTCGATAAAAATGACCGTGACACGGAGGGGAAAACAGGAAAAGAAGTAACACACAAAAGTTCTTGCAAACCTTTCTTCAACACCGTGAACGACCGAAGCTGTCGCCCTGCCTGGCTGCCTGGGCCCTCTGCGCGTTTCCGGGGAAAGACGGACCCCCGCCGCAGCAGAGGAATGGAACCGAACAGAAGTATTTGTGAGACGATTTCCTACCCGTGCCGTGTAACTACTTCACTCGTTGGTCCCCTTTTTTTTTGGTCACAACTCCAGCAAAAACGGCTTGCCCGGAGAATTTTCCATCGTTTTATGCGTTTTTCCTATTCCTTTTTCCTTGGCTTATTTCACCGTAAAACCCGTGCACCCTCGTAGGCAAAAGAAAACCCTGTGTACTGCACTCTCCAGATCCAAAGTCGCTTCTCTTTCACTTCCGATCAAACAACATGGCGGAGCATGGAATGACTGCTGGCAGCATCGGCTACGCTCAACAGCAACGCCGCCATCGGTGCTGGTGCTGGACGAGCAGCTGTCAGTGCGGTGCTGTAGCAGCAGCCGCAGCCGCAGCAGCTCGGGAAGAAGACGGGAAGGAAAAAGAAAACGGCAAACGTCACATCGGTTGCCCTGGGCGAAAGGGAGCAGCAGGCGCTTACGAAACACAAACAACTCACGGAAGCATATCAATTTGCCATTTTTATAGCTGCTCGTTTTGGGGATTGGATAAAGTAAATGGCCTTAAATGGTGGACAATTTAAAGGCAAACAATCCTTTTTTTTCTAGAGGGCTTTAATTTTAGTGGATTTTGACACGGAATTCACATACATTTTGAGCAGCTTTTATGGGGAATATTACGTACATTGACATTCCTCTGCATGTACAGCACGGTAACGTGTTCCAGCAGGGTCAGGAAAAAAGGCAAAATAGGATTAAAAAAAAAAAACATATCCACCTAGCATGCCTTTGAGCGGCAATATCCACAAGGCAGCTCATTTAAATACAAGTCCCTCCTACACACTCGAAGTGCAAACAAATGAATCATTCTCTACATTCAATGCCGTTCATTGGCTGGAAATTCAATCGTTGGGCGATATTAACAACACATCCAGCGAGCGCACAACGTATCAATTGTCGTAATATTTGTGCAATGAACGGTTGGTACAATAGAGAAGCACCTGCCGAGCAATAGCTCGTCCCCCGTAATACCCAGCAGAGCTCGGCTGGTCGTCAAATCATCCGTCCCTCTATTACGAACATCCTATAAATAGCTTTTTGCTTCCTCAACCACACAACCGCACTCGAGACCACTCCACAGTGTAGAATCGCGAGCAGAATTGCAGGCAAGATTCTGAGCAGGCGACGACACTTTTCCATTCCATGCCACCGAGTAGGTTCCTCTGCCCGAGCTTTACGTATTTTATAAACATTCCACAACAATGCGCGCGCCCCCGCCCTACTGCGCCGAGAGGGAGGATTTGCCCTGTTTCGACTTTCTCCCGAGCAATCGCTTATGTTTTTGCCACGGGTCTGGCCACGGTCGCTGTTCACAACCGCTCGCAGCCCGCACTTTCTTTTGCTGCTGCTCACGCGGGGGACGTTGGTCTCATCCCACCCAAAGGGGTTTTCCACCTACCTGCGCTAGCTGACGTGCTGTGGCCGGGGAGTTTTTCTTGTTCACGTTCGACACTAAGTGAGCGATCTGCGATAAGGCGTATGTGAAAGGCTCTTGGTTCATGCTTCCATCCAAATCGATTCCGAGCGCTTACAACACGGCGGTTGCAGCCCTCCCCAAGTGTGCCACGGCAGAAATTGGTAGGATGACGACGACGACGACGACGGCTGCGGGGATCTTTCGCGTGGCCGAGGACGGGACTCACTTGGACCGACGTTCGAGAGCGTAACACACGATTGCTGCCACACACCACACACCACACTTGCCTCGGTAGAAGCTGTGGTTCCTGTTTTCCTGTGCGTTTTGTTTGTTGACGACTGTGTGGTTTCCGTGCGTTTTTTTGTGTTGTTGTGTGCCGTGGGCTTTCTGGGGAGGCGATGTGTACGCGACAGCAAGGGGCCCTGGCACGCTGGCGAACGGATGATGCAAACAGACACTTTTTCTCCTCCGTTTCGATTTGTTGACGACGACGACGTGCGTGATTGAACTGGGCAGCACCAGCTATCGGGCGTTTGACAGCTCAGCTGACACAGTTTGACAGGGATGGCGGCGAGCGATTTTCTTGCTTTCAAGCAAGCGGTGGTGCTGGTTGCCATAATTTGTGCCATAAAATTATAAGGAGGGAATATTTCGTATTGTAATTCTCAGAAAATTAACATGAATTGTTTAGATTGTGTGTTAAATTGTGTTTCAGAAGTAAAACAATAATTTATTCCAGTGTAAATATTGTTCTAGGAACCATTAGGGCTTTGCTACGGTACTTGAACCCATTCTGATCTGAGAACCTGTCCCGAGCATAACTCGGGTCCAGAATCTCGTAGAGCCTATTCCGGTCGTGTGACTCAACCCATTTTTATTTCGGCCTTGGTACAGACCAAAACCCTTCATAAAATGAAGCCAAATCTCGCCTTTGAACTTTGAACTCATTCTGAACAAGTGATGGGAAAAGAGAAGATTTTGTTAGAATCGATTCCGGCTAGATCCGAAGGTTTCTGGAATCGATTCCAGATAGTAGGTCCGGAATCAGTTTCCGGAATCGGAAACGTCCCTGGAATTAGTTCCAGGATCGGCTCCGGTATTGTTTCCAGGATCGGTTTCAGAATCGAAATTGGCTCCGGCATCGGAATTGGATCCGAAATCAGAATCGGCTTCGAAACGGAGTCGGTTTCGGCATTTCCATAAGAATAGGCGTTTGGGTCCAATGATTGATCGGATTGATTTCGCTTCTGAAACTTATTTAAATTCAAGAACTTATTCTCGTTCTGGAGTGAACTCCATTTCTGGAGTCAATCATGATTCCGCTCATGGCGAATCCCAGGACAAATCTGACCTGGCTTCCGATCATGAAATCGATTCCGAAATCGACTCCAGAGTCGACTCTGGAATTGGCTCCGGAATCGACTCCGGAATCGGGAATTCATCAGGAGAGCATCGGAATCGGAATCGAGCAGGTCCGATTCCCAGCTCCCACCAGTATTCTTAACCTGTTCCGCTTAAAAAAAACCCAAAATTTATCTCGAACATCTCTTCATGTTCTTCCCATCGTCAGACACACCGTGAATAATGTTGGGGAGAATGTCTATATTGATAACATTACACTTAATAACATAAGAAATAATACGACAACATCTAATATCCATATTCGTCCCCTACCACAGCTTATCGGAAAACACAATCTCCTTGAAAATTGCGTCCTGCTTGTCGTGGCTGATGGTCGACTTGCGCGAAACCAGCGCATCCTGCACCTTCTCCTTCAGCTCGCTGCTCTTAAAATCATTGCGCAAATAGAACAACCGTACCAGATGGTCCTCCGTAATCGACGGGTACGACGACAGCACCGAGTGCAGATCGAGCACCAGCATCTCCGCGTCACAGTTCAACAAGCCGGCCAGATTGGAAATAACATCAATCGGTGAGTCACCCTTCGCCACGTTCGGGGCCACCTTTTCGAAGAACACCTTGATCTGCTTCGCCTCCTTGGCGATTTTCTTCGCCAGCACCTCACACTCGGCCCGGTTTTTGTTCAGCCGCTTCGAAAGCATCGCCCTGATGTACCGCTTGGCGACCATTTTCTGCGCCTCGCCGATCACGTACTCAAAGTTGGTCGTGCGCAAATGGTTGTAGTCCTGGAAGTAGTCCTCCAGCGTGACGCAGATCGTATCGACCGACACGGACGAGGTGGTCCACTTGGCGGTGAACAGCTCGTTGAAGTGTCCTTCCAGATCGAGGAACGCTTCCTCTAGCAGCACAAGGCCCGTTTCGTCCCGCAGCGTTTGGTACGTTTTGACGAGCTTTTCAAACTCTTCGTAGTGCTGCGTTTTTGATTTCGGCCAGTAGAGTTGCTTCAGCTGCTGCGCTATTTCAATCATCTGCTGACAGTTGTTCACGATCGTGATGATGTGCTGGGTGAAGAAGGGCGCTTGGCTGCGGTCCCGGAAATGGCGCTCCTTGTACTCGATCACGGCGTTGCGATAGATGTGACCGTACTTGGTCATCTGCTGGATGCTTAGTATGAGCGCGTTGAACGTCAGGTCCGAGTGGGTCGTGTTGGTGACCTGCAGATTTTGATCAATCATCTGGTAGATGATCATCGGGGCGGACGTGTGGTAGTACTGGTCGCTCGTTTCCATCTCGACACCGTTGATCCAGTCCGCCTTCTCCGTTTCCAGCGTCTTTGTCATCCACTCCTGGTAGTTCCGTTCCATCGTGCGCAGGTAGGCCGTTTCCATCTCGTGCAGGCGCTGCTTGCTTACCAGCGGCCCAACGTCGGACAGGTCTATCAGGAGGTCGGGATGTTGCATCAACTCCCGGCCGGGGTAGGTGTTCATGATCCAGGACAGTATCGTCACGTACTCGTTACCCTCCAGCCCTGTTTGTATGAGTTCTTCGAGCTAAAATACAAAGAAATAGTTTATGTTCGAGCCATCGAGCAGGAGCGACGTCATGCCGCAACCGTACTTACATATTTGGACATTGCGTTGTGGTACATTTTCACGTACTCGTTCAGTATGTTGTAGTGCGGAGGAAAGCAAGGCACGCAAAGCGACTTTACCACGCGCAAATCCTCCAGCAGGAACTGCCTGGTCAGTTCGAGATCGCGCACCAGCCACATCTTGTTGTCGGACCGTTCCTCCAGCTTCGATCCTTCGATGCGCTGCACCACCGCCTCGTTCAGCACATCCAGTGCCTTTTGGCGCCAGCGTTTCGGTCTCCCGGGCGCTATGAAGCCCGTATTTTTCTGCTGCTGCAGCGCGAACGCATCGGCCTTCTCCTCGCGCTCGATTATGCGCAGCGCCGTAACGATCACGGTCGGCTCCTTGCGCACCGTGTTGAGCGTACGCTGCAGCACGAGCCTTATTTTCTTCTCCAGCGTCACCGAAACGGTCTCCACCTTTTCGAAGTACCGCTTGAGCGTAATCTTATCGTGGGCGTTCTGTTTCGGCAGCTTGTGCAGCTCGTACAGCAGATCGTCGCGCGAGTTCTCCAGATCGGACAGACACTGGTGGGCGTGCAGCAGCTTATCCTCCTCGATCCACTGCATCGCCTTGTCCACGCTGGACTGGACGGTGAAGATGTGCTTCAGGTTTTCCATCGCCGTCATGTACTGGGAATGTTTGGCATTTTCGTCCCGCACGCTCTCGAGCGTATCGTACACGGCCGGCACGTCGGTGAGCATCGCGAACGCGTTCTTCATCCGGTCGCCGATCTCCTGTATCTGGTCCAGGGCGGTCTGCAGCTTCTTTACGCCTACCTTCACATCGTCCGTCTGGTTCTGCATGCACGATTTGAGCTGTGCGTCCATGGACAGGTTCTTGCGATAGATGCGCCGTCGATACTGGTCCACCTTCTCCATCTGGTTGGAGCGCTGAAACATGTTCTTCACCTCGTTCAGGGCCGCCTGGCGCGCTTCCTGATGAATCTGCTCGAGATCCATCGTGCAGGGTTGATAATGTTTTAGCGGAAAAGTGAACACGAAAGCACGTCCCACGGATCGATCAGTTGCTCCCACCCGTTCCAGGCGATGTGGTTTGTTGTTGTTGTTGTTGTTTGTTGTCAGGCAGATGACGTAAACAAGCTGGAGCACGCTCACAGAGTACCCCGCAAGCCAAAAACGGCGGTTTTTGCGAGCTCGCAAACACTCGAAATCGGTGCGATTTTTCCTCGCTGGCGATGCTTTTTGTAAGTAGTTGTGACGGTTTTTGACGTTTCGAGCGAGGGTTTTTGAGGGTTCAAAATAGCCGCCAATAAGCTCGCGCTGGTGTGCAATTGTGTTGGTGGGCAAAATTAAAAGGCCAAAAAAATAAATACACTCCACAACCGCCCGCCCTCATCGACTTCACGGAGTCCTACATTTCATGTGTGTGTCATATTACCATCTGCGCTCCGCCGTCTCACTTGCTCATACATATTCCGCTATTGCATCAGCTGATTCAGTGGTCGTTTTCTATGTACTGTCTTCATTTGCGGGTGACGTTGAGGGAATCGGGCAAAAGCTGGTATTGATCTTTTAATGGTGCTTTTATTAATGCATTTATTCCGTGTCGGTTCTAACGAGGCCATTCGCGTGCCATGCCAATTGATGGTTACGAAGCTATATCAAACAAGCGTTGGTGAAAGTGGAACTCATAGAAGTAAAAAAAAAATATTTGAACATTGTCGTGATCCTTGATATATTTTTTATTAATTATAACTTTTAATTTTATTAAATCTAACATATGCCTCCATCCTGGCTAAGGTTAATCACAAGACTGACAATTTCTTCCTCTTTTTTCAAAGCGTCCTATTTTGATACTTCCATACGAACGGATGCATCGTCTCTCGCTATTTCACCTGTTTTGCCTGGTTTTTATTTTTAATGTGCTGATACTTTTCCTTGATCCCTATTCTATCTTGACTGTTTGCATTTTTATCTACGTAATAAACCTATATTGGTATGTTCTATTTATCATCAAAATATTTGCTTACATTATTTGAATCTGTGATATATATTTATTTTCCCTACTGCGTGGTACTTTGTACCATGTGGCAGAATCTGAAGCTTATTAACTACGCAACAAATCGGACGTCCTGATAGCGCTAACAGGCGGTAACAACGTCGCTCTTAAGCACTTTGGATTTCATGCGAACGAGGCTTCCTCCGGATCATCTTGCTGAGCTATGCAAAACCAATAGGATGCAATAACTGCCACATATTGAACAGTGGCCGCATGTCCTGCGCAGGTGAGGGCTAAAGCAGGTGGAGCAGCACCTATCTCAGATCAGGAACAGATGAGGATGTAGGAAGACATGCCTGGGCCGAATGAACTGGACAATTATTGGCATTCTGACAATGCCAACACGACGTGGTTAACCGAGAGCAGTCCTAAAAAGAATATGAGGCGAACATGTAATTAAACTAATGCACACTTCTGCATAAGTTTTCAGCTGCCAGCACACACAACAACACTTACGGGACATATTGGCCATGGTTCTTCCCTGATCGGTAGCTTAACTGCTTTCCGTTGATCTTTATATCGGCGCATGAGGACGTGGGCACATGCGTGCATTCTTTTATAGTGTCGCAGTCTCGTTTTCTATTGCCACACTCCTAGCCCTACCTACCTAGTGGATGGTTGTTTACAAAACAGAAAATCACACATCAAGATTAACTCAATCTGTAACATTAACGAACGGTCACATCATACCTGACTCTTCCAAATTACCCACTGCAACTTCACGCACTTGTGACACAGCATCCCATGTTGTTAATCTGCAAGGTGAAGAAGAGAACGCCTTGTTCATCTAATGCTTAAAATCAAGCATTTTTTAAACAAACTTACTTGTTGCCGGATGTTTTTGCCTCTTGTGCATGTGCGCGAAAGAGACGGTACGACAAAGTGCAAGAAGTGTTTGGAACAAAGCGGGATAGGGGAGGACAGAAGCTCACCTCGAAACGAGCACTGTAAGCGAGTAAAGGACGGCTAGAGAAAATGAGCGAGATGCAGCTATTTTTAAACGTCAAAAACTCTCGCCTTGTCCAACGGGTCCAAGAACAAGAAGACAACCAATACAAAACGGCACCGAACAAAACACAAACAAAGAATCTAGGCGAGGCGCATTCAAACATCGCCGCCCTTACGTCGTACACTCTTCGGCAGCATAATCCCGCACTTGGTTTGTTCAAATTTCTCGCAACGAAACATATCGCTTTGGGTTTGTGCTGTGTTTGTGAGGAAAGGAAACGAAAACACGATGGTAAGTTTACATTCGCATTGAATGTAGGAGCGGCCGGTTCGCTTTTCAAACCCCACTTGGTGGGTAAGATAATTGTACCTAATCATCCGTTTCCGCTTGACTAGACCGAAGCGCAGATCTGTGATATTAGCCCCGAGGCAAAGGAGGAGATCAGCAAGTTTCGCTTCCGCCGCAACGCAACCAATACGGCATTGATTCGTAAGTACACTTCGCCACGCACGCCACACGGTGCTGTTATCTCGCGCTGTCGCGCGTTGCAGATGAATCATCATCTACACTACGTAACGGTGCCGGAAGGAGCAAAGGGGGAAGGGGGCAACTGTGCATGCTTTATTCTAACAATCTGTGGGTGCCGTGTTTTTGCAGTGAAAATCGACCGGGAGAAGCAGCTGGTTACCGTGGACGAGCTGCTGGATGACGTAGCGATCGAGGAGCTGCAGGAACAGCTGCCCAGCCACCAGCCGCGCTACATCATCTACAGCTACAAGATGGTGCACGACGATTCGCGAATATCCTACCCGATGTGCTTCATTTTCTACACGCCGCGCGACAGCCAGATGGAGCTGTGCATGCTGTACGCGAAAACGCGCATGGCGCTGCAGCGCGAGGCCGACCTGACGCGCTACTACGAAATCCGCGAGCTGGACGATATGACCGAGGACTGGCTGAGGGAGAAGCTGCGATAAGCGCCTTTACCGGAAGCACTTTACAAAAGACACAAACATACCTACACACACACATATACACGCATTGCAACGACAGTACAGTTGGCCCCAGTTAGGCGAATGAGAAAAGAATTTGCCAAAAAATAAGAAAGACAAACTAAATGCCAGAAGAAAGTGAAAGCAATAATCGAGGGCCGTAGCTCATGCCACTACCAACCTGTATTTCAAACTCCGCTGTTTGATAATCAGCTTTATTGGTGAAGCATATCCCAGCATTATTATATTAGTAGAACAGGGAGTTACGCATTTAGAGAGCTTATTGGACGAGGTTATTGGTTGAAATACCTCGGTGAACGCATACATACGATAAATAGTTGTATTACGTACCTTCCCCACAACAATAACAACAATAGCGATGCAGGATGAGCAGCAGCAGGAGCCGAAGCAAACCAAAAGGACCACTAAAGGGCTTTTGCTGAAAACTACAAGCAACCAACAATGCAGGAACTAAAAAGGGATAGATTTTGATCGTGCAACGACGATATTTTTGTGTGCGTGTGATAGAGAAGCTACTACATACCTATATAGCTGTATAGAAGTTCTTCCTTTTTATTCTATTCTATTAGCCGAAGTAACTGTATTCCCACAGTAGCAGAGTGCATTTTCTTTCCATTTTCTTACGCCACGTGGCGTCTGTCTACACGACAAAAGACAAAAGTACAAGTACGCTACTGATAGTGTACGGGTTTGTGTGTGTTTTTGAGGGGGAGTAAACTTACTTAGTTTGATTTTGTTTTTCTGTTTTTGAGTTGTTGTAAGGCTGTAAAAGGAATTGTAACGATTTCGACTGAAAACGGTGTAGGAAGAAAGGGGAAAGGAAACGGTAGTGATCGTAGTAAAGATCGATAGAGATAGTTCTTTTTTTTTTTGCACTAGCATATCGCTTGTCTTACGGGGTTGAAAATAGCGTCTTCTTTTGTTGCATCCACAACAGGAAAAAGGCCACAGAGTAAATCCTTTAAAACCAGGCTTTGGATTTCATATTTTGACCGTAGCGTTTAGTTCACGTGTGTTCACTGCCGTGCAGCGTGTATTATCAATAAATTGCAAAGTTTTGATACTATTCAATGTGAACTACTTTGTTGCTACAGTAAGTAGGTAAAAGCATACCACTAAGAACGGTAGGAAAGTGATATTTACTAAATGTGCCCTCTGGTCACTCTTCATCTGAGACAAACACATCCACTGCCTTCCCCAGGTCAAAGTTCTTCCTTTTGCGCTCCTCCACCCTAACAGCCGGCTCAACCTGAATCTCTACCAAAACGTCCGGAGGCGTACAGCAATCGGCCCGAAAAATGGTGTACCTTTGCAAGCAATCTACTATATCATCTACCGGGCTGCAGAGTGTAAAGTTAAGGGTGCATCTGTCCGGTTGAAAAATGTACTCCAGCTCATCCGGTCGAATCGCTACAGGTGTAACGATACGCTTCGCTGCCTGTTGGAAGTGTTTCTGCTTACTGTTTCCCACCAGCGAAGAGTGTGATATGTTTAGCGGTGCGAAAGCATGCGGCTTCATGGGCGGTACCGCGGAAAAGGGTTTCAGGATGGAACGAAGAGGCTTTTGCAGTACGCGGCTATCGAGCATTGCGGAAATGTCGTTGCTCGTATCGGCTAGTTTAGTGGAATTGTTTGAAATCAATGCAGTATTGCCGACGGAGGTCCGAAACGCGACACTCTCATTGCAGCTTTCGTTCCACCTGCTCGTGTTCAATGGAATGCGGGATGCTCCTCCTGGCAAGAGAAGCTTGTTTGGCAAGTCTACGGACACCTCGTGCGCGTTCGTCTCATTCCAACGCAAGCGCGATAGCTCCAGCGCAGAAGGTAAGGCGATCTTTTCCCCGCCAATCGCTGACTCGTTCAGCGACGTGTTGGGGAAGAAGTTTGTTATGGCCGTCTGGCGGTGCTTCACCACGCTCGGTGGCTGTTCCACCAGCCACAGCGTATGGGAACAGTCCAGCCCACACCACTCGTGGCAGATCAGGTGAGCGGAGAGCGATTCGATCGGGGCGCTGCTGTCATCCCTTACCGGCAAGGGCCACGTGCAGCCCATCACCGGAATGCTTTCCACCGTACAGTTGTCCACGTGCAGCAGCACGCGGTTGGACGAATCGCCAACCAGCACGCAGAAGCTCACCGCTATCTCCGGATCGTAGTGCGTGTTGTTTTGTGCCACGGTGCAGGTAAAGCTCGACTGCCCGCTAGCAGCTCCCTCCACTTTGCTCAGTTTGATCGTAAACTCCGGCAAACCGCTGACAAAGTTGACGATATCATTGCCGACCGGTGGTGGCTTCTTCACGATGCATTCAATTTCCCGCGGATCCGAGTGGCGGATGGCCGCGAACGTCCGTTTGCCCCGCTCCGCCAGGTGGCGGGCAAGCCGTGGGCCAATCTGGCCCAGCTGCTTCGCCACGTACGGGCTATCCTCCCAAAGCTTCGTCTGGAAGCACTGCAGCAGTGTGGCCGCACTGACCAGTGCCCGGAAGCATCCACCCTCGAGCGGATGATCCCTCTTGGCGGTTAGTAGACCGATCACGAACCGCGCAATGCGGCCACCGACCGTCACCATCTTGGCCGCCTCCTGATGCAGCCCGTGATCGTTGATGGGCAAATTACCGAACACAGCCTGCACCAGACAGTACACCTTTGCGCCCGTCGTACAGATGCGCCTTGGCCAGCGGAACCGTACGCCACCGGTCACATCGTCCCCTCCGTCACAGAACGACGCCGAAATGGTGGGTCCATTCAGCGTGTTGAGGATCTTTTTCTCCCCCTGGCGGCAGGTAAACTCTCCAAACTCGTGGGCACGCGTGATCAGGACAAGCATTTCGTCCAACGTTTCCCGCCCTTTAAGGCCCTGCTGGAGCAGCTGCAGCGTGGGGAAGGAGAGCTGATTGCGGGCCATCAGCCGGCCACAAGCGGACGGAACGATCGCATTCGGACGCTGCCTCACGATCAGTTCGTTCGCTTCGAGTGATTCGATCGTGTCGCAGCACAGCTTCTCGATCTGGTCGTCGAGGAGCCGGCCGCCGGCTAGTTGGTAGTGCGCGGGGTTTGTCTGCGCGCGCACGTAGAAAAACGTCGACCGGATCCATTCCATCACGGCCGGCTGGTCGTAGATGATGCCGTGCGCTATCTCCGAGTTGAGCAGTTCCGGCAGCTTGCGGCGGAGTTGCGACTCGATGGGGGCCGTCTCGGTGACGACCCGCTGGTAGCGGGACGCGTTCCCATCGGTGGTTAGTATGACGGCGACACCGTCCTCGCTGAATTCGGCCCGCCCTGCCCGGCCAACCATCTGCAGCACGTAGTTGTCGGTGTACTCTTTGCCGGTGTGGTTGCACGTGGACTTCACGACGACCAGGTAGGCGGGCAGGTTGACGCCCATGCAGAGGGTGCTGGTACAGCACAGGACCGCCAGATGGCCGGCACGGAAGTGCGCTTCGATCTGATTGCGATCGTTGTGCAGCAAACCGGCATGATGGTAGGCGACACCCTTCGCCACACACTCCTGCAGCGTACGGTTGGCCAAATTGCCGGCCAGCTCGGCCAGTGCCGAGCCGGCCGGTGGACCAGCCCGTTTTATCGGCGATCGGTTGGCAAGAAATTTAGCCGTTGACTCGACGCTCCTGCGCGAAGTGCAGAAGACGAGCGTCGGTTTGTGGGCCGAGTATTGCTCGATGATTGCCGGCAGCTTGTAGTTGAGGTTCAGCTCGAACTTGTACGGATTCGAAGCGCTCGGGAAGGACAGCACGTGCCGTTCGATCCGGGTCGTGCGGTTCGTCTCGTCGAACGTGTACGGAACCACAGTTCTGCCATCGCTCGCAAGCCAGCGGGCAAAATCATCCACATTGGGAATGCAGGCGGACACGGCAATGAACCGAATCGACTGCAGCATCTCTCCACCGGGCGCGTCCACTCTCCGCAGCCTCGAATCGATATACTTCATGCGTGAGATGACGAGCTCCAGATTGGCGCCCCGATCGCTATCGTTCATGATTTGAATCTCGTCGATCAGGCACAGCCGGATCGGTCGCAGCACGCAGGCCACGCTCTGGTCGTCCCAGTGGCGCGTAAACACTTCCCACTTTTCCGGCGTGCTCAGGATGAGCCGATGGTGGCTGAGCTGGGCCACATCCTCGACCAGATTGTCCCCATCGAACTGGATGCAGCTGAGCCCGTGCGGTGCGAAGCGCCCCTTCCAGTCCTGAAACTTTTCCGCACACAGTGAACGCGTCGGTGCGAGGTAAACGATACGATACGGGGCGTCCTTTGCCTGTGTGGAGAGTTTCAGCATTGCGAGCTCGAGGATCACCGTTTTGCCTGAGCCGGTGGGAGCGTTGACCACTATTGAACTGTCCGTTTGCAGGACGGTAGTGGCAACGGCGCGCTGCACATTGTTGAATGCTTTTAGTTTTGGAAACGCGTCTCGCATCGACGGATCGAGATCGTTCAGTGTGAGCGTTTCTACCGGTTGCTTTGAAGGTCGTGCCTGTTCGGTGGGACTTTGGTGAGTTTTTGGTGAAGCTAATTGTGCCATGGTTTAATTGGAATATCTAATCTACAAGAGATAAAGGATTTCATTTAAAAAACGACTGAAAGTTGTACACAATTAAAAAGCAATAATTAAAATATCGATAAAAATGTAGATTACCCAAAACGCCTATTGGTCGCAAGTAGTGACAGTTGCACAATAAATGGCAATACACTCGCTCTGTGAAGCCCGTTGGTGCGTTGCTAGGCAACGGACGCTAAAGAACTGGGTCCGGTGGTGTGTGAAGTATACTTTCCTTCAGTGACTGGATGGCAAGCAGTAGACAGTGGTTTAGTAGTGTTGTGCGTGTTTTAAAGATGGCTTCTGTATCCTGTGTGTTTTTCTCTGCTGTAAGTATTAGTCATACATTTAGGCTATTTTAGTCAACTGTTTAGGCAATACATGGACATATTTGCAGTGGTAGAGGAACTATTTTAACGTACAGTCAGTCCAAAAAGTATTCGTCTAGCTGAATATTTTACAGAAAATGGCGAATTATGGCCGCAATACGTATGGAGCGATAAAAGTAATGATGGGGTTTGATAAAGGGACCATCGATACACATGTTTTGCTAAAAAATAAGCATTTAAATAGTGCAATAGCAACCAAAATACATAAAAAACAAAAAAAAGTCGTTTGATGGGCGCGCAAAAAGTATTCGTCCATCTAGCTTTTTTATTATTTACGCTGGACAAACACTACGTAGACGTGAATTAAATTTATTATTATCAATCTGCTGATGACTTCCTTCTAAATTAATGCGTTTCTGTTGTTTCAATTGGACTTCAAGCGGTCAGAGAGGCACTAAAAGCGGGGGAGTTTAATGATTGGAGCATGATGGCGAAAATCGTATATTTAACTTCTGCATAACCTATCCTTCTCATTTTTGAAGGTTACAAAAGGTGTGGGAGACCTCGTTCCTTCATTTGATCAGAGTTTGGCCATTTTTCTGACACTAATTGTGTTACAAACTGCCATGTAAGCAGCCATTCTTGACGGTTAATCTAACGAAAGAAGCGGTTTAATGTCCAAAAAATAAAATTTTACCAAGGAATCAATGCATTTTGTGATGGCCAATAAGATCAGGAAAAGAGATGTGTCACATTTGGTTGATGGGTCATGCTGCATTTCATCGTAGCTGGTCATGTAATTGCTTGAATGAGTGAGTTGTTACAAACATGTTTTGTTTGAATAATACCATACACAGAAGGTGGCCAAATCTGTTAAGGTGCATCAAATAATGCAGGAATTTATTTCAAATTAGGCTCTACTAACATTTTAAAACATGTTTAAATCGCCAAGGTCATACGGCCGACGTCTACCATAGCGAAAACAGTCTACTAAAATGCAACATCAAAATTTCGTGTAACGGTAGCATCATGGAGTCATGATACTAGGAAGGACTCAGTGAGGAAAGGTGAGCTAGAAAAATGATTCAAATTGATTGGAGACGAGATGGGGAAACATATTAAGGCAGGTTTTAAGTACTTTGAGTCCTAGTTCTGAAAAATTTTACTTAAAAATGTATCACATGTTTCAAGAACAGTCGAACTGGAGAACATACAGGGCATTGTCATTTGCCCGAAACGTCAAACCAGCTGAAACCAAACTGATGAAAATGATTTAGTGGACTCTCAATATGGTATCAGTTGCCATTTTTTCAATTGAACTTGGTCACGTAGTCCGGAAATGCAATATTTCTACCAGAGAATAATTGGAACAAGTCTTGTAGGATAAGTGGATCAAAAATACGCCTTTTTAAAGGTTCAAATGAGTTCTTGCGTTGTGCAAGTAGTCACCAATAGTCATAAATGCAATAAGAAACACGATCAGGACATTTTTTGATTCCATAACCTTTGTTTTCTTACGCATATTATGCCAAAAGTCTGATGGACGAATACTTTTTGCGCGCCCATCAAACGACTTTTTTTAGTTTTTTATGTATTTTGGTTGCTATTGCACTATTTAAATGCTTATTTTTTAGCAAAACGTGTGTACTGATGGTCCCTTTATCAAACCCCATGACTACTTTTACCACCCCATGCCTATTGCGGCCATAATTCGCCTTTTTCTGCAAAATATTCAGCTAGACGAATACTTTTTACAGTCAGTCCGTATGTGATCGTGTTTTGATTTAATTTTGTTGTATGCGCGATTTCTTTGCGGAATTCTATACAAACCGTGTGGTACCGTAACTGAATCTGTATCTTGGACGTTTCCCGGTGGACGTTTCCTTTTGCCACCACCGTTTGGGCCGGTTCTGGTTGCAGAGAACATTGGATTAGAAATTAGCATGACATAGACCAAAACCTGCGGCGATGTGTGAAAAAACAATTAAGGTGTCGCTATAATCACGAGTTTCATTAGACATTGGTCTGACATACGTACGACAGAAGGCAAACTAGTCTCAAAATTATTTGATAGGGTTTTCCTAGTCAGTTTCGAATGTGCACATAATTATTCCCCGCATCCAAGATGTTTTTCAACAGCTGTCAAATGGTTTATTTGTTTCACAATGAACTTTAACTTTCAACACATGATTTTCAACAGATAACAAAGAACTGTCAAACTCAATCCAGCTTGAGTCGTGTAGAAAATCATGCTGGAGAAATAAAAAATTATTGTGATGGAAATGACATGTCAGATTGATGTGGATTAATATCTTGCACGCGGTGAATAACAATGTTCCCGTGGTACAGTCGTCAACTCGAACGACTCAATACCATGCCCGGCATGGGCTCAAGCCCAGAATGGGGACCGGATTTTCGCTTCGTAGCAAGGATTGACTATCCGGCTACGTGGTAATAAATTAAGTCTCGAAAGCCTGTATAGGCCGCCAGGTCCGCGTAAGACATTACGCCAAATAGAAGAAGATATTCGAAAGTGACTTCGAAAGAATGAGGATCTTGGACACATGCCCCTCCCAGAAATTGTTGGACAGTGGCAGCACGAGGCCCTGGGGAGCATTGCGATAAAATACTAAATATGTATTTAAATCCCTCTCATTCGATGTCACATCTGTATTGCTGACTTCTAGAACGAACGAAGCATGATAGCGAAACGCGTATCTTAATGCTGCCCAATCAGTGCGAATTATTATTAGAGAAGGTTCCATATCAGTCATTTTCGATGGGTTCAAAATAAGCTTTACATAGCGAGAGGAATTAGACCCGTCGTTTTTCAAAGGGGCATGGCTAGGCCTAAATCACAACCACGGTTATTGAAGATCAACAGTAACGTCCACAACAATCCAAATTTAATCATTTTTACAATACTTACCTCTAAATCCACGCTCACCGTACGGATGCTTAAGAAAGAACGCCAAAACCAACACGAATATGCTGTATAGTTTTCGATTATATTTTATAACAAATATATATATAAATGTGTTTGCCTCCACGGGCAGTATAGTAGATGTATATGTATATCAACCGTGATGGTAGCCGCATTCCTTACTATCGATTACACATTACAATTGGAAACTACTTACACAAGAATTCGAGTGTATATATCTACACAAACGCACGCCTGCCGAGTGATCTGTTCGCTCCTACGCAAAAGACAACCTCCGGATTTACAAAACTGCCCGAGCCAATTGTTCTGCCACTTCTCCTTCCATCTCTCTCTCTCTCTCTCTCTCTCTCTCTCTCTCTCTCTCTCTCTCTCTCTCTCTCTCTCTCTCTCTCTCTCTCTCAAGCTGACCAACATGTGTTTACGCATCGAGGCGCCACACACTTGTCACGCACGCACTCACTCCAAACTCTCCTCCCGGTACACTTGGCCCTAGCGACCTAAGGCCGGTATCCTGACCATCCGTGTTCCGGTTCACTACCGATGTCGATTTAATTATGCTCATCGTGTGTCGAGTGCCATGTTCGTTACGCATCAACTGTCACACACCGAGACGGGAAACATTTACCCAATCTGCCCTGTCCATTCTGTCTCCACTTGCTCCCATTCCCGTTTCGGAACGCTTCCATTAGGTTATTTGCACTATTTTGTGCATTAGTCGTAGCTTCGCGAGCCCAGCGAAGCCCGCATATTCGCGCACGAACCGGTCCGCGCTACCGTGAGGACCACTTTTTTGTGTTTGTTTGTGTATCGGTTTTAATCCTTACTATTGGTTCTCTCATCCTACCGCGGAAACTCTAGCGGGTTATGCCTGCTAGCACTCCATTTGAGCTCCAACATTTGAATCGCTAGGGAGGGGGGGGGGGAGGTCAGTTTGGGACAGATATTTAATTTGAAAATATTATCCTGCCCGATACTGTCATCGATTATGGAAAATCGTCCATAAATCAATTCCCATCATACAAATGGTCCCCACCAGAGCAAAGGGAGATGGGTGAAAAGGTTTTAAGCTAATGACTGCGCCGGGAGAAAAGCACCGAGAGAGCCACTGAGGCCGAACGTGCGGCTTCCGGTCGGGTCTTCCGGTCGAGCTGACGCTGTCATAGGCACGGGCCCATTGTTCGAAAATGTGCTCTAATTGAATACATTTTAGCAATAATAGCGCCCAGCATCAATGTATGCAAATGCATTGCGAAATAGTTGCGCTTTTTTGCCGCTGTTGTTCGTTTTAGACCTAGGCCAAGGCAAAAAAAAAAGAAAATCAGGCTTTTTTCGATACGCGCACACACCATTATCATCCCCTACTGATGGCAACCATTTATGCTCTGTGCCGAATCTACGCAACTGGGGGGAACAAACAGCACAAAAAAAAACAGAAATCAAACTAAAAAGCAGAAACAATTTTAAAATTGTATCCTTCCCCGTGGCAGAAATGACTCCCAGCCATCTCCTGGAACTGCGCCCGGGCAAAAGGCTACAGAGCAAAAAGGCGTAGAATGTGTGTGTGTGTGCATGCATTCCACAATTTATTGACAATTTATGCTCATATTTCTGTCGTCGGGATGCTTCTTTGTTTTACTCATTGTTGTGCATTGTGTTTTTGTGCATGTGTGTGTGTGTGCATTGTGTGCACAATGCGGTTGCGGTGCAGCCGATGCGCGCGCGGTGCGGTTTTACAATTAATTTCGTTTCCAGCTGAGTTAATTGCCACCGGGCGGGCGGACGGACGAGCAAGACCGGAAGTGAGTGTCGGTGAATGGTGGGCACAGGGGGTATGCAAGCGAGCGAGATGCTGGTTGATTTGTAGCACGTGTCCCGAAAGGAAGCCACGCCAGGAGGTGGCTACCCGCCGGAAGTAGAGGGGATTGGGAGCGAAATATGATGTTTGAGCAGAATACAATGCGGGGACGGTTGTATTCTTTCGTGTCCCTTTTCGGTGTGTGTGTGTGTGTGTGCTGTCCTTGACAAATATGCGCTCATCCCAGTGGGATGGGCGGCCACTAGCCGCACCGTGCATGAAAGGACAATTCTAAACGAACCTCAAACTCTGTGTGTGAGGGTTCGTTAGTTATGGGGTGACCATTCCTGGGAAAGGGGGGAGAGTGAGAGTGAGTACCAGTGACAGAGAAAGAAGAAGAGGAGCACAATATGTATGGGAAACAAGCATTTTCTCTTGGCACTTGGCATTTGTGAAGTATTTAGCAGCATTGCTCTTATACAGTGTAATACAAGGTATTCTCTTTCCTTTTTTGTCTTCCTGGCGCATGTTTCTCATTTTTATCGTAAGGTTCTTTGAACAAATACACACAGGTGTACGTGGACATACTTTTTACACATTACCTACGATTTTTTCCGTCCCTATAGTAAGATCCACTCTGTTTCATGCATCATATTCCAGTGCCTGAACCTAAAATTTGTAACATACGGAACATGTCGCGTCTTGGTAAACCATTCTACTACAGAGTGTGGTGGAGAGGAATGCGAAAATTCTTATAATTTTGTGCAAATACTTTTCCCAACTTTTTGGCATGTTCTTATGTTTATTAAGTCCTTTGAAGATAACTCACTAGATGGGAACTTATTCCTCTTTGGGACAACGTTTTGATCCTCAGAGACACTGTCCCAACTCTAAGAACAATACTTGGTTCTCCAAAATAAATATATACACCTTGGTGTTGTTGTTTTAAACACAGAATTAAGCAGCATGGTCAAATTAAGAGTGTTTGAAGTCAAATTGAAGGCTCTATTTTCATATCTGAAAATGGATAATTGAATTGAAAACTAATTTTCACATCAAAAAACCATTCTGTAAAGATTTTGATGCAAACAAACCAGTTTGGTAATCTGAATTGATCTGTTGGGTTATAATAAGTATACACTGGTCAGAGGATTCATTAAATTTGGACTTTGAAATTGAAAGATTTGAGCATCCCTTCCTGCCACACCCTGTAATGAGGTAGAAGACTAAAGTTTGAATTAGTACATCTAAAACATGAGCTGCGTACGTGCGTACACTCGATAGCGTTAAATTTAAAAGCATTGTTAAGAATAATCATAGAAACTAGAACAAAGGCAATTCCGGTTAAGTTCGATACGGTAGAATTCGTTTTTGCTTGGTGCACTACACACTAGACAACTAATAATTTCAGCCGCAGTGGGCAGAGCGTTGATAGTAGAATAAGGGCTTTGAAGGAGAGTAATCGAACATAAAATATTTTGAATATTTTATCACTTCTTTTCCTGTCGTCTGTTTTAACGGTCACTGCTAAAGGATGGTACACCGATTTTGACTTCCAGGTGCACGTCTATCTATGGCAGCAACACTCTAGCATGATACCAAAGACTTTAATTACTAAGGAAACATTAGTGCTGAATGATTACATCTTGCGGTGGCGGTGTTTCTCGAACCCTCCGCCCCAAAAAAAAAGTATGATAAAATCATCTTTAACATAGTTCACAACACTGGACGAGAAACGTACTCTAACGGTATGATTTTTCACTTACTTTCACATAAACTTTATACAGTACATAAACTCAATCGTATTTTTGTTTTGTTTTCTTGGGAAGGACACTGAAAGCGACACTGGCTGTGACAGTGTTGCACAACATATTAAGCCTTACATCTCGCTACTGGTACGAACTTATATCGAATAGTAGTACTTAGTGTAGATGCCATTCCATTCGCCATTGGCCACACCACCTAAAGGATCGGCTAGATCTGAATCCTCTCTAATGCAATGCGCGTGTGGTTCGATGTTTATCTTTTGGTATTTTACGTTTTTCAACAGAGCATAACATTAGTGCACGCAAGATGCAGGTTTGAACTGCGCGTAATTATCTTATTTCGCTTCGCCCGCTTTTATTTATACAGTTTTGTATCAGTCTTATTAATTAATTCTATTGGGTTTTTTTTATATTCACTCTTGTTTTTTTTCGTCTGAAAGTGATGCTGTCTTCTTTTGTTTGGAAATGCAAGGGAGATATCGATGTTATAGTAATCATTCGAAATAAAATAAAATGCTATTACAGTGCGTAACACAGCTAACTGAACAGTTCGGTGCAATTTTTGAATTTATTCCAATAAAACGTTCTGTCACGTCCTTACAAACGTGAAGAAGAATATTTAACTACGAAAAGAGGGATTCGCAGCATACTAAATAGCGTAATTCACAAATTTAGTAAACAAAATCGCTATTGGTTTATGATATACGCCATGCAACGATTGAAAACAATGATATTGATCCTGGTATATGGTATAAATTACTTGTTTTTAATTTTATACCATTTTAATAAAATATTCGATTCGTTTAATAAACTATTCGTTAGAATACTAATAGAAATGGGCAAGATTTATATTTGCTAGTCTTTGGAATTTGACTGTTATCTACCAAACATTTCCAACTTTTGTTTTTTTTTATTTGCAAAAACAAAATGTGTTGCCATAGCTGTGTTACGCACTGTATGCATCGATTATGGTATCCAATTGGTGAAGATTGATAAGAAAGAAAGTTGTAGTATCATTAGCACAACAACTGATATGAGTTTGGTGTGTCGTTCGATAGCTTGATAGACGGCAATGTTTCGTACAAAAATGCTGGTTTGTTCAAATTCTTCCTCCGCGTGGTACTACTGGATGAACTTTTGCTTGATTTGAGCAATAACAGCTTACGTAGGATACGTGGTTGAGATTTACTGTGCGCATCTCCGTGTGTGAGAGCTTCTTAAGCAGCTACATTACATTGTACAGAGTGAAACGGAGAACGAAAACACAAAATCACCTTATGCCAGTCGTCTCAGCGTCCACACATCTTCTCCTTCCGTAGGAGTCTCGATGCTACTAGCGCTCTGAACCAGTGTGTAACGTATGCATCCCGCCCGGACGAACACAACCACTGACCTTTCCGAGCTGAACCCTTTCGGCCCCTGAACTGGCTTCGAAAGGGCTCTTTCCGAAACGGACAGCATCGGACATCGGTGCAATTGCAATCAGTACAATGACGCCTTGCATCCGTTGCCGTGTCAGTGTCAGGGGTGGAGTGACAACCGACAACTACCCGACTGGCAGACGGGTTCGCTGGCTAGTTCGTCTGCGCGAGAGTGCCGGAGTTAATAACAGATTGTCCGATAGGATTGTCCAGTCCAGTCCCGGATCGGGGGAGAAAGAGCGAGGAAGGGTCAGGGGGAGAAAAAAACAGGGACGTAACAGGACGGACGAACCGTTCCGCAGAACGGAGCCCGTGTGCCTGTCAGTCAATTTCTCCGCACCCTTCTTCGGCTGGTGCAACACACTGACAAGGCGGCGGTGTCCGTTTGGTTGATAATGAATTATAAATATTTATAAAGAGTGACTTGACCTACTATCGCAGCCATCGCTTGGTTATTCGTTAGTTCTGGGCTTCCTCGTGCAGGACTTCCTACACCCACGGGGCCGCCGGCTGGATCTGCTCCAGTATCGCCACCGCATCCGGTCGCTCCATCGTGCGGCAGATCTCGATCAGCTGCTGCAGCGCGTTCAGGTCGCGATTGCGACACTCCCACAGGTCGAGGATCTGGTCGGTGGGTGAGGGCCGGGTCGCAAAGTACGTCAGGTACCGGTCCACGTTCAGGTGTGCGGCGAGCATGCGCCAATCGTTGCGCTTCTGCGTCGGCGGATCGAGACACCGGCACAGCTTCCGCTTGACGTCCTTCGACAGCCGGAAGCGATCGGTCGCGAGCAGGTTGGTGTTGTGGTCGCCCGACCCAGCGCTACAGATCGTCATCGTTTCGAACGAGCTGGAGGAGTGCTGACACTGGCGCCCATCCTTTGCCATCGGCACGAACGAGGAGATGCTGAGCGTGGCCGGCACACCGATCGCGGTTAGCCGCTCGTCTAACCCCTGCGGCACATCCTGCGACGCCTGCACCACGATCTTAAAGTCACACTTGTCGTGCTCGGTCCGGCACAGGGTAAAGCTGCAGTGCAGTGCCGTGCAGGCGCTGTTCCACACGTGCGAGAACGGTATCGTTTGCCGCTCGCTCGAGCTTTTCGCCCGCCAGCCACCGACGCACTGCAGGTCGATGTTCAGCCCGGCCTGGCCGACGTCCGCAAAGTGCAGTACCGTGCTGCGGCCGAGCAGGACGCCGCCGATCTCCTGCTCGCAGTGCCGGCAGCGCTCCTCCGCCCCCGGGTTATCCTCCACGATGTACACCCGCAGGCTGACGTCGGAAAAGTCGGGCACGGTCGACGGGCCGCAGATGAACAGGCGCAGCTTTTTGCACGCCATCCGCTCCTGGATGTCGGTGGCCGATTCGCCCACCAGCACGTACTTGCCGAACGTTTCCGTCAGCACGTACGCGTACCGCTTGTCGATCTGCACCAGGGCCGGCGTGTTGAGCGTCTCCTCGCCGATCGTCACGACCTTGCACCAGGGCGTTACGTTGTCCGGCGCGCTGTACAGCGAGAACGCCCAGTCGGACAGGTTCTCCGCGCAGTGGGGCAGCTGCAGGACGATCGGTTTGTTTACCTTCGTGTCGACCGGGCCGCAGAACACGACCGGGCTGAGGTAGGTCGAGCGCGGCCCGGTCGGCACCGGCACGTGGTGCTTGTCGTCGCGCACGATCGACAGCGCCACGCTGTGCCGCTGGTGCTTCGGGATGGCGCCCTCGGGGATTAGCAGCGCGGTCGAGTAGGTGGCGAGCCGGAGCAGGGCGCCGGCGGGCGTTAGGGTCGCGTGCGTCACCTCCGTGCCGCGGAACGGCTCCTCCACCAGTGTCGTCGGGCGGATGGCGGGCGAGCTGCTGGGCGGGAGCATCGGCGCTTGGTCGTAGGTGGAATCGGCCGCTGTTGTTTTGTTGTTGTGTGTGTGTGTGTAGGAGTTGGAGAAAAGCCAAGGTGTCAAAGCGTGCCGAGAGTGTACAAAATGTTGCCGTTAGTAATTAGTATCACAACCCGTGTAGCTGTCACCCTTGTGTTGTGTGACACAATTGTGACAGGTTACACTCATTCGGAGAGTTTGCTACTACTCCGGGTTCCGGGTAGTATGGGGTCCAGGTAAAAAGGTTCTACTGCCTCTCGACCACGTCAATCAATCGGATGTCAAATTGAGACAAGCGTTCTGTGCTGGCAAATTGATCACGATCGATTGAGTGGGGGACACGTCGAGCGGTAGTGCATTGGAAGGGGACAAGGCTTTAGAGCAACGAATCAATCGTTCACCCAGACCGGCGCCTCGACCTGGCCACGCATTGGCACCGACTACTACTTACATGTGTTGGTCGATGTCTCGAGCGACTCCACGCTGCACACGCGCTTCGAATAGGTGGACGACGAGTATGATTCATTGATGCTGACTTTGTCCAGCGGGTAGATGTAGCTGCGGGAAAGAAATGAAGGAAAATGAATGCACGGGATGCAGGGCACAGCGGTGCACAAAGGTCCATTTATGGGCTGACAGGTTTGTAAAACGGTCGGGATAGGGAGAGAAGGTAGGTAGACATCGCGAACTACAGAACTCGGCCGCTCGGGAGGATCAGTTTGGTGGTCAGCAAACAGGCGGGGGCACGTGAAGGAGAACCGTTTTGTGCACGATCTCCTTTTTTTGCTGTTTTTGCTGCCCGCGTCTGGCCCGGGTGATGGGTCAATTTCGGGGACCACAGTCAGGTTGGCCTCCCCGTGCGGGAGGCGACCCGTGCCCGAGCGTTTCGGAACTGCGATGGATGGAGCCCATAAATTACACTCCAGTCCCGCTCGTGGCATTAGAACGCGCTGGAGTTGTCACATGGCGGCGGCAGCAGCCAAACAACCAAACCGACCGAACGAACAAAAAAAAAAAAAGACGAATGGAGTGGTCAGTCTGTAGAATGGTTTGATGGTGTTTGCCTCCCCCCCCCCTTCTTCTACGCTCTCTCTCTCTCACTCTCACTATTGAAAGTGTGACCACAGCGACGCAACCATTTGGTACACTGGAAGACTGATGTTAAACATGGCGGTAAACAAACGAGTTAATGGTAATGAGGTGTCAGTATAGTTGAATTATGTGACATAGATTAGTTCTCTTTCCCGCGCGTGCCCTTCCGCGTGTGTGTATGTGTGGTTCAAATGACACCGAATGTGTGTGTCTGTGTCCGTCCGTCTGTCCTAGGATATAATCACGACTCCTCCACGGCCCCAGGTTGGGAGGTTCGCGGAGGTTTTTTGAAGTTTTGGAATTGGATTGATACAATCGGACGACCGAAAGGTTGTGGTGGGATGGGATGGGATGAGGCCTTTGGAACACCCGGCAGCCCGGGTGCTGGATGCGCGTGCGTGGGTGGGTTTTTGTGAGGTAAAAAGCAAATTTGCATAAATCCTGGCAACTCGTGACCATCTAACGAGCTGACTCCGTAACTACACTCCGACGGTCGGTTGTAGCCGCCCCGGACGACGGATGGAATTCCAGTTCCGAGGTCAAATTACCGAAGAGTCTGAAAAGCTGAAATCTGAGCCCGGGGTACTCTGGGGTTGTCCGGGGGCGCGTAACCGGTGGGTGATATAGTAGGTTGCCTTTTTCTCCCCCACCAATTCCACTCCCGCAACACAACAAGGGACAAAGCTGAGTTCACGCGCGTTCGGAGCGAGATCGATGGGAACACATCACACCAATATGGGTATTTTTTTTTTCGCCATTCCATCTTCTCCTCCTTCTTCTCCTTCTCCTTCTCCCCGCGACATTAAAGACATGTCCACTACTGCCCCTTTCCATTCGCGCTGCGCCGGGGCGATCAATAATTTTAATCGCCACTTTAGAGCGTGTTTCGCGTGTTAACGAGACACCGGCTTCGGGGTGACTGCCGTTTTGGACATTTCGCGCGAGAAATATGACCGCGTCATAAAAGGATGAAATTAAGACACCTCTACCCCCCCCCCCGCTCCTTCCCATCGTAGACACGAAGACTGGGCAGTGTGCAGGCCCAGGAATTCAGACATTTCAGTCACGTTCCGCGCGGGCCCACATACGCGCACCGGGCCTTACGGTTACGCCATCCGGTCAAGCGTGGCTGGCTCGGGAACGCGGGTAATTGGCGCGACGAGGGCGCGAAATTTATTGATTAATCACCCGAGCGCGACTTTGCGCCGTTCTCGGTCGGTCGGTCGGTTTTTGGTCAAATTCGCACATCTCGCACGGTCCGCCATATGTGGCGCATTTTGCAACGGGGTTTTTGACGCACAGAGATATTCACATTTTTGACACCTCATTGATGGCGCATTAGCCGTGTTTGGCAAGCCCGTCGAACAGGACGGTTGTATTTGGGTCGGCAACAGCTGCTGCTTCCTGCCTACACACACACACACATGGGAGGCGCACGGCGTTAGGCGCTGAATTTAGAACAAGCGCGATGCCCGCGGAATGCCGGTTTGTAAACCCCCGGGCCCATAAAGGACTGATCAAAGTGGAAGCTCTCCTCAAGTCCCGGACGCATTGAAATGGCTCTTTGCCGGCGGAATTCATTAGTGTGGGTTTGTGCGGCGTCTCGCGCCCCTAAGTGGGGCTGCCCGGAATTTGACTTCCGCCGTAATCAAAACGAATGTCCACCGGCTTCTTCTACCGGGGGCGAAGAGGGCGTGATTAAAATGAATGAACCATAAAAAGCCTACCGTGAGCAGCACTGGTACGCACCCAAACACAAAAAAGCAAGTGCCGCCGAGTGCTGCTGCCTCGTTATGTGCGGCTGCGAAGGGGACACACTCACTTTGATGCCAGGCGTTGCGGGTCCCCGTCATCTTCAACTGGTGTGTTGATATGCCCCGGCATTTATCTTCCCTCGCACCGGGCCTGACTGATGACGGATGGCTCTGATTACTCAATTAGTACGTCCCGGAGGCCGGGGTGATGGTGGTAGTGGACGGCAGCATCAAGCGGGCATTGGAAGCAGGAAAGCAACAGTGTGTGGGTATGCTCTCGGTTGCGTTTGATCGGCAGGTTGTGTTGTAATTACACCGCAACGAGTTTTATCACCTTTCCGCACAGGCTAGTTAGCGGGCGAGTGACCCAGTGCAGATGGCCCGCCAGGTCTTAGATGTTCTGGGCAGCAAGGGCATGGGAAGACAAACAAACCTTGGGCCACGTACGCTCACACGACTCTCTGTGACCGATCTTGTAACACGCGGCACGCAAAAGCGCGCATCGATCTTATTTGCGCGCTGGGCCCTATCTTCTCGCTGGCCGCGACCTACGTCGATGGTTGAGTTTTATGACCACCCTGCGCGCGTGTGTGTGTAAGGTTATTGCGGAGTGATAGACACCGCCGCAGCCACACGCAGCACATCAACTTCGAGCGAGAAAGCGCATTCGCGCTCAGCGTAATTGGATGTGGTTATTTACAGAAACATCAGTCATCGGTGCGGCGCGCAGCGTCTTCCATCGGGAGCTTCGGGCAGGAGCTGGCAGTGGGGATGATGGCGGTGTTATTTTATGCGGTTATTAGGTTTATAAATTTCCGCGAACGAGCAAGCAGCAGAAGCAGCGTGGTCGTTGCCATCGTTAGAGCTGGGGCCGGAGTACTACGGGGAGCGATTGTTGATTGTTGGCCGGCAGTTCTGGTTGGCGGCTGATAATGCTGAGCTGAACGGGGTAACGCGCGCTTGCGCTTTTGGCTCTTTTTCTTGTTACGGCGGCGGCGGCGGCGGATGCACTTTCAAAACATCGCGCGCACCCGGTGACTTCATATTGACGGGACGGGTGTTGGGGGCCCTCGGATGGAACATAATTTAATTTATTAGATGTTTATAGGTTCGCCTTTTTAGTGGCTCAAACAGTCTCGGGAGGAACGATCTGCACCGTTGAGGAGCTACGGTTGTAATTGAGATGTCACTTGCTTGTGGCCACTTTCTTGCCTCCATGTGTGTGGTGTCTCTTGGAATAATGGGGATTTCTTTCCCCCGTTTACAACGGCCAATCAAGCCAGGCCGTCTAAGGCCGTATAAGGTCCACTAAAAAGTCAAAACCCTCTCCCGGGGACGGTTATGATATGTGTAGCAAGGGGGGAGGCGGAGTGTATGGCTTCAATTACTTGTACCGCCCTTTATTTTCCTCGGTAGTGATTAAACTATTAGTGACATACTGTTAATAAGAAAATGTGCCTTAAGTAACATAAACCGGTGTCAGAAGTTAAACAGCAAATAGCCTCGAGGGGCTGCGCTATGCGAGACGCGCGCGAGTGGAGGCTTTGCGTAAGAAGTACGAAAAAAAAACACACTACACGAATTTACGACATTACTCTCCGCCACCAGCCAACCCGAGGTCCCACTCGAAAGGCTCAGGTTAATCGAACATGGCAATTAGATTTCCTTTCGGGCTGACCCGCGTACACTGGCTTGTTGCCCAAGCAAAGGGGGCGCAATCAAGGGGGGGATATTCGATGGGGATGCCCGATAGGGCGAAACCAATTTCACAGCCCTACCCCGGTGGCTAGAGGCAGCAAGGGGATACGATCCGGTACAATCGGCCGTTTTAATTTAAATTCAAAGCAAGCAAGCGAGCGAGCGGACATTTCCAAGCCTACGACTCATTTATTTCTGTCGGTGCAGTTTCTGCCTAGGCCAGGAGAAACAGAAATCAAATATGCCAGCGGGGGCAGTTGGCGTTACATGGCAGCACCGGCGCACCGGTCACGGAATTTCGCACCGACACCCTGGTGGCCTATTTTCTAAGACGGTACCTCGGTTACTCCAAGCGCGCACTATAGCGCGGAGAGCCCGGCGGGTGTTGCCAGTGTGCGCGCGCGGTGGTATCTAATTAAAGTATCTATTTATTCAAGTTAACATGCAATCCCTCGCCCGGCCACTCCGGGCTTGTTGATTGTAAGTGAACGCGGGGCGTAAGATTAAGACAAGCTCAAACTATTCCCGGCGAGTTGGTGGTGCGTTTTACGCAAAAACAAAAAAGAACAACAACCAGGACCTGGTGGGGACATGATGGCGTCTCTTCTCCTTCACGGTCAATAGGCTGCGCTGTTTAGTAGAACGGGTAGAGCGCAAAACAAGCTTGACCGTAGCTGAAAGACGGTTAATTTGTTTTTATTTCTACTTCTTTGCTGGCTTCTTCTTGTTTCTTTGCTTTCTTGGCTTTCTTCTTGTCGTAGCCAGCGGTGGTGCGCTTTAGGTCAGGTTGTGCAGCTTGTATGCAGCTGCAGTTTTGCATCAGCAGGCCGGGAGGACTACACCACCAAGCCCACGGGGACCCACGGGACAGTCTGGGATAGATTAATGCACCGACTTCGCATGACAAATGTCGCAATTACAACCGTAAATTATTATTAATTGAATCAGATCACCGCGTATTGAAGATTAGCATGCGCACTGCGAATGGGTTCGACTGTGCACTATCGAGATCTAAGTTTCTCACGGTCTTGCGGGACACGTGCGAATATTAACGGAAAGGGGGAAAAAAAAGGAAGACAAACAAGCAGTTGCCCAGCAGTTGGCCTAGTTCACTCGGGCTGTCAGAACGAATCGCGACGTATCGCTACTGTTTATTATTATATCGCTTGTTGTCTGGCCAGTGTTGTCTTCGTTTTGCTTGCGGAGCGTATGTGTCAGAACGTTTGAGCCGATGAGTTACGGCAGCGCTAGTAATTGAACGCCATTTATCAAAGCCACTAAACGCAATCCAACAGCGCAGGGTGGGGGGGGAGCGCTGCAGTTGTGCAATGAGTAGCAAAATTGCAACCGAATGGCATTCAATTGAATAATAATGTCGAGCTTGACGGCCAACCACGGCGAGAACTGCGCGTTTCTCTCGCTGCACTGCAGGGTAATTAAACAATTGTGCAGTGATCCAGTGTGGATGGCGCCTTCCTGGTTTTAAAGGGCTCTGGGATCAAAAGGAAACACGGCACCACAGCACGGGCCGGTCAATATGATGGCGATAACTCACTGCACTGAAAGTGCACGCAAATGCAGCGGAATAGTTCCGCTTGCGTCAGTGACAAGTGGACGAGCGGTTTTGCAAAATTGGACAGCTTCAACTTAAACTTCAGAACTTCCTGCTGCGGTTGGTAAAGTCTTGGGGATTGAATGAAATGCAATAATTAAATTAATGACAAGCAGACTCTAGCTGTGGCACGTCCACGTCTTGTAGCATTGGGAATTTGAAGCCTCTGTGTGTGTATCTGTGTAATTGTGGTAAAGCGCATATAAATTGATCTAAATTCCTCCAAACGACTTTTCCCCACGAAGGCCAAGCATGACAAACGCTTTCGGGCAAACGGATGAGAAGATTTTGCGAAAACTTTTCCGTCTTGGCTGTGTCTGTTCGCTGACGTGCTGGCAAGAATCAGGGAAAAGGTCAATCCCCTCTACCCACTTCCCCTCTCCTGCGCACCCCGGGTAATTAGTACGTATTTGTCGTGTCGCAAAAGAAAACTGGAATCTCACGCTATTTAATTGATGGCAAGGACAGAAACCGTTTGGGCACGTAATTGAAACCAAAACCCTGGGGCCGAGGAGGCTCGTTCTTACTTGTCCCACTCCAACGCCACCCAAACCCATCACCCACTGGACCATTTATTGTTGATTGTGGAAATTAATCACACGTCCTTTTGGCAAATTTCTTCGGAATTCAGTCGGATTTTCTTTTTTCCACCGAAGATGGATCGAACACGAAATGGGCTGACCACCGCCATGGAGATGGGAAATGATTCTGATGGGAGGGGAGAGGGATCGAGGGCGTGGGTGCTGTGCTTTTACTTACTTATTGCACAAATGGGGCACGTCGTAATGGTGCTCGGAATTGGACCGTGGCAAAGGCAATGACGATTTGAGGCCCCCGATCGGAAGGGTTGGCGCTTGCTGCGATTGGCACTGGGGATGAAGCTGTCCGTGTCCGGTGGCTACCGTCCCGAGCAGGCTGCTGCCGTGCTGGTGGTGCAGCGAAGACAGATGATGATGATGCTGCTGCTGCTGTAGGTGGTGGTGGTGCGGGTGATGGCCGGCCAGATGGGGCTGGAGGGACGCTGTCATCGGGTACTCGTAATTGATGGGGCCCGTGTTCTGCGTCAGATCTGGCTGGAAATGGGTCAGCTTTTTGCTCTCGTTGGCGAAATATTCGGTCGGCATTTCTGGCGAGCAGGAGGCAGCACGGTGGGAGAAAGAAACAGAACGAGAAAAATGGCTTTCGTTAAATCAAATGTGAGACTATTGGGTTTTATTGCACGTAAAATAGAAGTCACAGATGTGGAGCGCTCCGTTTTGCTGATAAGCTTTGATGAAGGTCCATTTTGCAGTGGTGAATGGGGGTTACTCGAAGAAAAAAACACTATCTAAAATGGATCAATAGATTCTAAGCATTGCTGTGCGTTTAATACGATCGCTCGAAAAGTTTATAATGAGTTCCGGAAAGCATCAGGCGACGTGCGCGCGCACCCTCCGCACTCAGCATCACTGTAGAGCCAACAATGAATCGGTGTAGCTTTCCGCATACCATCTGCCGTTGATGGAATCTGAACGGGTGCGAATAGGTTAATTGCCCGAGCGCAAGATGAAAGCGAACAGAAATTACCCCCGAAATGGAGGCAATTTAGGGTGATTATTTCAAGCTCTTAATGATTCTGGAAGGAAGTTTGCTACAGCATCTGCAGCGCGGTTTCACTTTCTTAATGTGATTGTGGAGCGTGATCAGAAGGAGTTTAAAGGAATTGAAAGAGCAGAGAAGAAATTAAAAAAAAACCATATCAAATCGGGCTAAACTTGAAAATGACTCTTTTGACCCACTGGTGCAATTTGAAATGGGAAGCATTTTAATTATAGGATACGCTTTTAACGTAATATTCATGCTATTAAAACAAAACACGCCAATCAAAATGAACATTCAATCTTCCAAAGTGTGCGTTTTGTTGCGCAGCTCGATACAACAGCGATACGGAAACATCTTTCTTCATATTTCTCGAACAATTATAATTGAATTCAAGACTACATTTCACTACTGCAATCGATCATTCGATCGACCCGTCAAGTTATACATTTCAAATCACGTTTTAATTGTGTGCAAATGTGATAAGAATGGCCAACTCTATATTTCAAAGTCATTCGTTTGAGTTCACAGTTGGTCAAACTAGAGCTTTAATGTGCTACATTACGCTAGAAAGCAATTTATCATTCCTTATCAGTAAAGCGAATGAAAACTGTAGCGCCATTTGTGTTATTGGCTACAGTCCCAAAATAACGTTCTTTTTATTCTTGTTGGAGTACCCGATCCTTAGAACGTTCTAACGCCAGTCAAGTGTGCTGAACAGATTGCTGTTTCATTATCTCAAATACAACGAGTTTTAGTGCTGTTCAACTCGCCCCGAAACTCTTAATTAAAGAGAAACGTACTGGTGGAGAAGTTTCGTCCCGGTAGAGCTGGATGATCCCGGGCAGATCATTAACCATCGTAGACTAGGTCCAGTAGATGGTATCAGCAACCTCATATCCTGTCAGCAAACTCTTGTAACTGTCTCAGGTCCTGACATCATTAATGGTGTACGTTGCAGACTACCGTTTTTTACTAGCTTTACTAGCGTCACGGGCGTAGTTTCTGGTTAAGGACTCATTTCCTCTTTACGACTTTGTTGCAATTTCGAATACCATGTTGGGAAAGTAATTGTTTTAGGTTGAAATGGTACAATTATGAAACTTTCAATGAAAACGAAATGAACAAAAGTGTCTTTACCGGTAACGGACTAGATGAAGGAAAGTGAAGTAATTAGCATAGTGCCGTTTGGCAGAATTTAAACCACTTCGCTGATTAAATCGTAAAGTTGCTTTAAGTCTTCGAGGCGTAACACAGATATCAGATCTATCGATGGAACTAGTATTTGTTTGGCAATTGAAGATATCACAAAAATGTTGCAGTAGTTGGATTCAATGGATTATCAATACAGTTGTTTGTGATAAATCGCGAAACGAGAGAAATAGACAGATGTTAGAAGGTAACTGCAGCCAACAGACATTACCTTGCCGTAAAAACGATACATGGACAGCAAGAATCAACAAACCGAAAGAAACTTAGCAAGCGTTTTCAATGTCTGAAGACGGTGGAACCAAAACAGATAGCAATTCTATCTAGAAAAGTTTTGCCAAACTCTAACTACTCCCCACGAATGTCATGTCCGGCTGTGTTATTTTTAGTTTACGATATATGATTGCACCAAACTTATCAGTTAGTATTTACTATGGCCAATAAAACTTATGGCGAGGAGACATGTTTACAGTTTTTTTTTTGCACTCACGAAACATTTTATGGCGAATATTTTCTTTTACCTAGGTCCCGTTTTTGTAACCCCTGCCTTTAATGTTTCACTAACAAACACGTCAATTCAATTGAATGTGCTGTGATTTTGGCCTCCCCGAATCCGTCAAAGAAGGATTAGCGAAGATAAGCAACGCATTAAAAGCTGTGTCAGGCCGTGCAGCAAAGGGAAGCAAACCTTAACTACCCTTCATTTTACTTTCAACCAGACACCAGAGTGTATGGCTGTGACACCGATATCTACCCCAAAAGTGTAAATATATCGTCGACAGATATCACGGCGCCTTGTGGGACTGTTACGTCAGTATCAAACATAAACTTCCGCTGTCTCCGCTACTGCGAAACATAAATTCACCATAAATCATTTGCAGACGGAATGTCAAGCACTTAACGTCAGCAGGTTTTGAGCGATGAAATAATAAATACATTGGTACGAGGACGAATAGAGTTCGGTCTTGTTGTTTGTCAAACGTTCAGCTGTGCCATCAATCAAACCTTTAGCAGCAAATTTCTCCTAATAAATGTCTTTAAATGGCGCCTTGCATATCTTTCTGAAAAAAGGAGGATGCATCTAGCATACATTTTTTTTAACTTAATGTGAATTTAGAGCAACGGTACAAAGCAGTGTTTAAAACACAAAAAATGAAATTCCTTACACGAGAACTGCTACTAAGAACCTATCGAATAAGTCCCAAAATGTGGATTTTAATCCGCAATCAGAGATTCCATAATCGGATTTTGCAGACTGATGTTCTAGTTGCAGGGCAAGCTGTGAGTTGATTTCCCCAGTGAGAAAAGTGAGTTATTTTTTATAGAACAATTCTTTTACATGAGGATTTCAAAGATATTTGAGTACTCCCTAAGCTTTGATATGAGGAATACTAAACAGCATCAAATTTAAAGCTACAATAATTCATAATCCGTTCTTCGTTGTCTCTAGGGAAATAAAAATACCCTTTATTCACGGAATAAAATATTCGGCATAAAATGTATGAACGTTGTGCATTCTGATATCTTGTAGTTAAAGAGTAATTTTATTAGTTTCCTCTTTGAACTTATTGAAATCAGATATTTATACATAACCGAAAAATAGAATATAAATATTAGACATGAAGCAACATTTATATTATATTTTATAACATCATACAGCATAAAAGTCAAATCACATCACAAAAATAATCATACAAACGTGGATGAAGTAAAGTAACTAAAAAAATAACCTACGCAAATTCAAACATCTCAAAACACGTCATTAATAATCCAGTAACCAATCCCTGGTCCTGAAAACCCTAATAATGTCGAGGAAGGCCATTTTAAACACACATACTGAGAGCAACTAGCTCGCACCGCGGGATTATTATTGCGTAGGCTGTTTGTTAAGCATTAGTTGGCTAGCCTTCGAGAAGTTTTGACAACTTACAAACCATCATCAATCAATTTTCTCGCTTCCCGTACGAACCAGTAGTTGGAGATGTCGGAGGTGTTAAAGACATTGACTCAACATCGATTCGGTGGGAGTTCTGGTTCGTAGATTCTTAACTATTTCGTTATGCTTTACATCTGCATACATGTCACGCATGCTGCTAACCTAGGTTTTAATAATTGTTTTCCACAAGGGGGTACCATTCAATCCCCCGTCACCGTGACAAAAGACACAGCATAAGCACGAGAAACAGTCTTCGATTAGATGTCACAAAGTCAAGAGGGCATTGGTTTACAGTTAATTTCTTCATTTCGTGCTCACTTTGCAAAGGGAGTGTAAGATCGCTACAGGCGTGAAGAACTCGTTTCTGGTAGGCGTGAAACAACTAATGAGCCAGAAAGGAAAGGTCAAAAAGCTATACAGTGAACGAGGAATGTTTCGATATTTCAATTGAGACAATCGGTTCATCCGTTTGAAGAAAAACAGAGACTCTCATCGCTTGTTGTTTGCAGTAAGACAGCAGAATGTAAGCCTGTTCGAAAGCTTTTAAACAAATTAGGAATATGTAAAACAAGCCGTAAATACGCTAATTTTGGTAGCGAACAAAACGCTACCGCTAATGGACTCTTATCAGTATTATGTTAATTTCTGTTGATTTTATTTATCTTAGTTTTACGCTGTCCACTTGCTATTCATTTCGTTTGGAATGTGCAAATGAGAATTGATTGTTGCTTGTAGAAAGTGTAACAATGTGACCAAACATTTGTGATAGACACTATGTTTTGTATTGCGGTAGGTAATTGCTGAGCATTATCGGTTGTTTTTCTGATGTTGTTCAACTGTATTGATGATGATATGCTTTTATTATTTACATTTTTTCTAATATTGTAAATAAACTTGCAAAGGTTGATAGGTTTGACAACAGCACCGTTAATCCTTAGATAAAATATGATACCAGTTCTAGCATTCGACATGTGTCTATTTATCTCACTTCAAAAATATAAAATATGCAGAAATATGTTAAAATGCAAATTCACAAAGTAAGAAAAAGTGTTTCTGCTTGCTGCACACGAAACCTGTTTGTTGGATAATCTTATTTAATTGAAATGTGATTTCGATTTCAATTCAACAAATGCAAATGAACGAAACTGGAAGTAAGTACTTGACGGGTGTGCTTGTGTCTGGGTTGTGGATGTCTATTATCTGGAGAACATCATTACATATTCATAGGGAGAATTTGTAGCGTCTACTCATTGAGACTTGCTCCCAAGCACCACCTTGAATTGGAATTATAAACAACGTCTCTGTTGAAAATCATGATAAATGCGAGTTGTCTTTTATTGATTTCAATGTATATGCTGCTCGATCGATTATTATTACTTTTTTCAAACGGCTTTAAACTAAGAAGACGGATGTGGCATCACATTGAAAGGTACTTCGTTAAAAAGCAATCTTAAAAACCATTTCATTGCGAATACCCGATGATTGTTATTGTCAGCTGTGCTGAACTTTTACATAAATATTGCCTTTATATTTTTATTACGCCTTACTTTATACTTGCTGCTGTACACGAAGATTTTGTTTGATTAAAATGGTTGTACGTTTTCAAACTAAACGTCTTGCCTTTGAAGTGTAATGTTGCCTTTGAGAATATCTGCAAAACCAGTCCTGTTCGGATAACATACACACTCCCCTTTTCAAAAACATGTATTCACTGCGAACAACCAACCGAGTATACTGTTGGGTAATCGTTCAGAAAAATCACTCACCACACTCGGATTAGACCTCCAGAGGGCAACCTTATGAGCTTGCAGTGCATTCACAGTATCCGCAACCGCACAGTATCCGCACCCCCAAACCACCCGAAGTGCTTAGAAGCATCAAGCAATCGTTTGGATAGTTGGCTGGCCCAACTATTGCAACCTTTTGGGACCGGCTAAAAAAAGAAACCATTTAGCGCCCGTGCCGAGTGTGAGGAAACAAACGAAATGGCAGTGGATGGTTTACGGAGTGTTGAAGGAATTATGTTTACAAACGAGTTTATGAGCGTTAGCCTTTTATTTTTCAGCGAAGTGTGCCTTCGGGTTTCTGAATTCTTGCGGGTGTGTTTGGCCCATTTCAGGTAGCAATAAACGTTGCCACACGAATACGACCGGACTGGGTATTTGTGAAGATGCATTTTCAGGCAGAAGTTTTTCATGTGTTCTATGCTGTTGTTTGAGACATGTACATCAAACCACAAACTCTCTATGTGGGCACATTTCGAAGCAAAAAAGGGATGTTAATACGTTCCTCTAAAAACAAGACAGCTTTCACTATCAAATTACTCGCAAGTTGAGAATTGGACACGAATCCATTATTCCATTTCAATATGTCATCACTCAATTACTGGTGCGATTGCCGAAATTGTGTATCTGCTAAGCGTTTCAGCAAGACAGTAAAGCAACCCGCCTGAGCAGCTAACATAAACAACATTTTTAACCGGGTTCTTTTCATCCTCAAACACTACACCCAGCTCTTTCTTTCGCCAAGAAGCTTAGCAATGAACATTTCTCAATCGTCTGATTTGCTGACCGCTGAAAACGATTGATTTGCAGTGAGTGATACCGTAAGTCTTGTAAGCGTTGCCGACATGCTGCCATGTCCAGCTGTTTTATGTACTGTTGTGTTGAGAAGGCATATATCTTCTCTTTTTCCTTGTGGCTGCAAACCAATGACATAAACCAACGTGCATTACTTTGTCCACTTTTCGTGTACATTTTTCCGGAACTGCGCTTTCATGGAGCGATATTTTGCAGACCTTTCACTTGGCGCTTCACCCGTTTTCCAATTAGCAAAAACCAAACCCTCCGTTCACATCATGATTGATTAATGTGTGCGTACAGTAGAACGGCGCCTGCCTTATGCTAACTCTCTTGTGATCGTTGATTGTTTGTAATTTTCCACAAAAGCCGAAAACGAGAGCATCTTATTGGACAGGGTGGGCGTACAATCCATGCCCAGGATGTATCAATTTGAATGCCATTTGAAAGTGCACACTTTCACCGACCAGGGCAATGGCATTCTCGTCAAATTGAACGATCGCTTTTGCCATCGATGATTTGCACTCCTTACGGGTTAATGTTTCATACCGGCCGGGGTGGACAAGATGGGAGATGGATGGAGCAAACGAAATTATTGCTGAGCTCATGTCATCTGATTGAACTTACCTGAACGAGCCAAATTATAAGCTGGAATGGTTTTCTTTCTTCGTAGAAATTTGGACACGGCAAATACCACTCCTAGGCAGAAAGCAGCAACCAAGGTAACCCACAGGTAGACGGACCAGTTGGAATCTGCAACGAAATGAGGGAAAGAATGGAGAGCTGTTTAATAAAACTTTACTGTGTTTTTTAAATCTATAAAATTTGTATTTTAAAGGTATTTTGGATTGTTGATTCCCAGAAGAGCGATAAAAAAACTTAAATTGTTACTGACATAGAATTTGTTTCATTCATGAGAAACTGTCTTAACTGTCATAGTTTATGCTTTAAAACAATTATCGTTCGTTAGTTTTGTGTTTTTTTCGGATACAACCGTTTCCTCTCATAAAAATGCTTCCTTTTCGTAAACACCGACAGCAGTAGAAATTGCACCGGGAGTATAATCTCCAGAGAAAAAAAAAACTCGTTCTGTTGAAATCTGTATGCACAGAGTTGTGTCAAAAATGGCATAAAAACGGGAGAAAGGAAAGAAATAACCACCCATGTGATTGTTGCTGTGTTTTTATAGTGCTATCGTACGCTGGCAATTAAAACGGAGCCTTAGGTAAGAGGAACTAACATTTGGTTCAATCACTAGCAACAACGGCAGCAGGAATGTGGCATCGTTATTGCACCGCCATAAACATAGGAAATAGGTTGTGGCAGGAAGTGGTGATGTGTTTGCTACCTATAAATGTCTGTTTTTTTATGTATCAAGCAACATGTACGGATTTGAAATGCTTGGATCATACTAAGACGCAGTGAGAAGTAATGCGTAGACTGCGAGAACCAAATGGAAACAAATGGTTGAAAATTGATTAAATCGACACCTTATAAACCATCTGCTATGTAAACTCATCCTAACTCTTCTTATCAATCAAGCAAAACAATTCCAAAAAGAAGCACACAAAAACAAAAAAATGGTTTTTTGATAACATGGTTTTTGTTAGATTACCGCACACAAACATGTTGACATCTGTGGGTCTGTGTTACGTCTACAATCTGTGTGATTTTGATAGGATTTAATGTTCCGTGGCGCACGCAAGGCGAAGCTAAATGCTCCATGACACGGAGAATTTACCGAGCAGGCCAGCTGCAAGTGTCGTGAAAATGACAAAAATGATATTGGGTTTTAGATTATTCGTTCGCTAATAACCCACTTTTGCTAAGTGTGCATGGAGAGCATTAATTAGTGAAAACGGAAGTACAATCTTTCGCGAACTCCAAATAAAAGAGTATTTAAAGCCTTATCTTTTGGAAACTGATGAATGAGTTCAAGACCATTAAATGGTACACATTGAAGTGTAACAAAATAATTGGGTTGTTTTAAAAAAGCAATACAAAAAAACGGAAATAATGTTGCATTAATCGAAGAATTACTTACTACAAACGAAGCCTGGATTTAACTAACATCATTACTATATTGCCGGAATTATTTTAAAGCCTTTTTCACCTGCGTTTTCTCCATTATGAACAAAGGGCAGAACGATGGGAGTCTTCGTTCGTGTGTCAAATAATCAATTGAGAAACAACGGGATGCCACGTCACCCGGCAAAGCACCGTCCGCCGTACGTAACCCATTCGCAGGGAAATGTTCTTTCCCAAATGTTTAACCCCACGGGATTTTATTTTATCTCATTCTTAAATCATCCAACAGTGGCGAGTGGTGTGCACACAAGTTGTGAAAGGTCGCTCACGGTGTGGCCCATCAGTTTTCTATCGGTACGCCGCAGTCATTCGTGAAGGCTTGGCATTCAAGATGCCGCACGGTTTTCTGAAACACGCCATGCGCTATTAGCAATTCGCCGGTCGGTCGGCCGATCGGTCCAGCGTGCTCAGCTAGACAATTTTCAACGGTAATAAACAATAATAGACTGTTACCTGTCTCGTTAATACCTGTGTCGATTGATTAAATGGTTGAGATTAAATTATTTCGCTGCAAGGTTGGGGTACGTAAGCTTGCGTGGCCGTTGCCACAGCCCATCGAGTACCGTTTGTTTTTACGTTGTTGCCTTGGCTCAACCAGTCGAACCCGAGCCACGCTGAAGCTCCATCGGCTCGTAAATCAGCTGTGTTTCTTCACGCCAACAGGGGGATGGAGAATGATGTGTTCGCATTTTGTTGACCAAACCGATGGAGGTAATTTAGTCCCAGCTGGACGTCTTGAGACATGAAAACGGGGCACGACAGCATCGCGGACCTGCGGCTAATGCTGCAACCATGGAGCGGATTTTCGGCGGTAACGCCAGCGAAGACCTCACGGTGAAGCCCTAATCGATTCAGACTAGTCAATGATGAATGTGGATTAATAATAGGCTCTTTCAATCGGGTTGAGCTTAGTTTGGGCTGTTAGTTTGTGTTGTGTGTGTGTGTTTTTCTGCTTTTCTTTGTCGGCCGCTGAAAACATTCAACCGTGAACCACCGAAAAGTTGGATGAACTTTGAATGCTTTAACCAAACGACCACGTTCGCGGGTCATTCGAGCAAATTGGGAAACCTTTGAAGCATTTACGGGTCATTACAAGCTGATTAACAAGATCACACTGTGAGCAGAAAGATGTATTGTCTCGTAAATGTGTTGAATAAACTTTAAGCTTGGTGATAACCGGATGCAGATGAACTGAACAAGCATGTTTTTATTGACGGCGTTTTACAGCGTTTTGAAATGGCCATTGCTAAGCGCATTACGATGAAATGATGAGCTTAAAACATATTCTTATTGCAACCAATTGTTGTAGCCAAATAATTGGTAGCTTCACAAACATGGCTCCGTTGCTGTTCAAAATTCAGGGCAAGTGATTCGTTTGTACGCACAATTATGGACCGTCGCTTGAAATTGGCTCGGTTTAATTACGCCCAATATTCGGTTAGCTAAACTCTACGCTTTGCGTAGGTTCCAGGGGTCATTGGTCATTCGTATACTCGCTAAATTTTATTAGCACACAACCGATATACACCATACATTGTGCTGCGAGTAGATTGCTCTGAACCCCATCCGGGCGTGGTCGCAAACATCGGCCCGGACCGGTACGATGTACGATGGCACGCAAGCACAACCATTTCTGACTCTGATAACGCAATTATTGTCAAATGATGAGGGTGCATCGATGCTCGGAACATATATTGGCAGTGCCATAAATGCTGTACATTGTGCGTGTGATGAGAATGGGTGTTGGGTACATCCCCGTCCGGCACGATCCTGCCGTGTCCGTGGGTGATTTTACATTCAACTCAATTACGGTTTGTCAATATTGGCATCACATCCTTCTGCACTGGACTCATTTACGCTTTTTAGTGCATTTTATTGCAAGGACGAGGCCGATGAACCTACGCATCCTCATCGATAAATTAGGACAAGAGGTCGGTCACTTCGCACGACGGAGAATGGGAGACAGCAGGGCAGGAGGGTAGCACGATCATCGGCTGAACATGTACCGCTGTCACAGTACAAGCGTTGGTGGTGGCATTGGGTCGCATGTGGTAAATATGACGCACTGGGTGGGCTTGTTTTCCACACGCATTGGAAAATGTAATCATGAACACTCCAGCAAACATAATAACATTATTGATATTGATGATCCATTCGATAAACGATGATGACAGGTGACGAATGCAGCACTCGAGAGCACTCTGCAGTAGAGCTGCGGGTTAACATTTAGCCCAAAACTGTGTTTATCAATCTTGACAATGTGTGGAGAGCAGCGTGTGTTGGTGAATAATATATTTTGTGCACAATTTTAATGTAATATGAAGATGAGTTTTGTGAAATAAGTTTAGTGTCCATAAATTAGTCAGCTAAGCGCAAGCACATTGCAAGCGTCAAGCATATCTTTCCCTTTTAATTAGGCTTGAAAAATGTAACCGACATGTAATCGAAGCAATGCAGCAATGAAAGATGCAAATGCACATTCATGCTCTGGGACATGCACCGAGTCGTGACAGACTAACTTGAAATAAATCCTCCGGTGACGGGAACGAGTGTGATGAGGCTAATAAAAATCAAAGGAATGCCCCACACGCACACAAGTGCCGTGACATCGAAGCGACACGTGCGCAGCCCAAGTCGACCGTGGCAGGCCGGTATAATTCCTCCACCAGCCACCATTATACAAGAGCAACCGAACAGGAAGTGAACATGAAACAAAAATGCGGCTTCCCTTGAGGCTTTGGGAGAATGCAATCAGAGTGTGGCGAAATAATTACAACGACAGTATAAATTAACCGTTCTTAGCTCGCGGTTTTTGCTTTTGCTGTTTGCAGTGGCTTTCGCTGGGGTCGATGAGGGATTACAGTCTTTTTTGGTGTGTACACAATTGTAAGTAGTAAATAAAAACATCTGACATTACATTTCATGTTAGCTTTGAAGTGAATGGACACATTAAATATATGTTTTAATTTATATCTTTTTAAACATCATGTGTATCTCTTAAACCCAAAAAAGATTATCAAACAAATGTCACTAAACATGGCTTTCATGCCCCGTTTCGACACAGGTTCTCATGCTTAAAGCAGCGTACCAGCATTTGGTCAGCATAACAGCTTCGCGTTATTCGATATGGCACAGCTTATCAGCAGCATAAACTCGAAACTCGGTTTACAGGCGTTTGGGATAATCGTAATTTTTATGGAGTGCCATACGAGTTGTTTTATGTAAACGGTTACAAAGTAGAAAGTCGTCTGACATTTCTTACCGGCAGCATTAAAAATCCAAATCCGACCCACCCACCCATTGTTTGCGTTAAGTTATGCAGTATCTTAAAATTCGATACATGCGTTGATATTCCGTATTGATGCGTAAGCATAAACATCAATAAAGCAACGTTTTATGCGCGAGTGTGGGCATGAGTTTGAGCAGTAAAGTAGACTAGACGTAAATTTCTGTCGAAAAAAGGAATAAACTCTCCTAAGCAACAGCCGCGAACCGGACGAAATGGCGCGGACCGTGGATTCGGAAATGGTGTGGTAAGCACGCGATACCGGGCACCGGACGAAACGTATAATTAATCATTTGTTCAAGTAAGCTTCGCTAACTGTAGTGCTTTGCTTTCTATCAAAGAACATATCGGATTACATCACTGTTGGTAGTAGATTGTTTATAGTGAGTGGCAAGCGCCCACTGTTTTGTGATAATCCGTGATTGTGATTTGAAAAAGTCGTATTAAGTGTTTTATAGTTTGTGTAAAGCCAATGGGACACAGTGTTAGTAAATTGTTTTATTTTGTAGACATCCATAAACACACTACTTTAGTACAAATCCTTTGAAAAAGCATGAAGTAATAGTTGGTGTTGAGTGAAAGTTCATTAACTAGCTCTATTGATGCATTTTCATTTAACAAATTTAATCAATCTGTAATTAAACGAACGAATTCATGACTCTTTACATTCCAGTCGTTCAAGCTAGAAATTCCAACGTCCAATGGAAAATGTTCACAGCATCTTTCTGATTAGCTGCAAATGAACCTTAGTGTACCTTAAGCCGTTGGATGAAGCTCGCGATAGGGAAAATAGTTCAGCTGCCCACGTACAATCCAATCAGCCTTTTTGTAAGCAACCGGATTGAAACCGGTGTCATTCGTAATTGGAGGATAGTGGGCGTATCGGTTGTAGAGGATTAGGTTAATTAAAATTATGGAAATTTATTCTCATTTCCTCGAGGAGCAACATCTTTGGAACCGCAGCAGCAGCAGCAGCAGATAGACCTGCTGATTCGCTATGATGATCGCGCCTGTCGATTCCGTTGCAGTCCAGCGCACTGTGGTACGATTCAAAAGGGAATCAAACCAAACCATCACCTCCATCACGGTAGCGTGTTTTCAGCCGAGTGTAATCAGTGACTGCACCGCCCGATTTCATACCCGATTGACCGGATCGGGATCGGACAACGTACGCGGGAGTGACATAAAAACGGGAGCGTGCGTGCGGAATGATCGGAGATTGCGTTGGAGGGCAGCCGATGTCCGTTGTGTCTTGGATACGAGGTGGCATCACACGTGGAACCATCAGATTTCAAAAGCAATGATAATTTATGGCTTCCTGTTTGGACGTATAAAACTCACCCAACATCAACCATCAATGATGACGAGTGTGGAAAGCCAGGTGTTGACTAATGGGCTATTAAACGAAAAGCAGAAAGAAGACCCGTGAACCACTTTAGATGACGGAAAGATGATTTTACTGAGGTTGTTTTTTGAGGCATCTGAGTCGAGAAGTCTCATTCAAGAGATAAAAAGGGAATGCAAAACGGCAAAATGAAGCGGTTCAATTCGCTTGCATTGAATATATCATTGCATGTATGCACAGATTGTGGATATTTGGTAGTAGACATTCATACTGTGCTGACACCACTAATGGGAAATCGTTGTCGAACCCGTGGCTTCCAACTCGCTGGACATTTTCGACGGCCTGGACAATGTTCGCTGTCAGTGATGGGCTGCAGATAAGATAAGTCTCCATCTGGTATTTTGGCGTCCTTTCGATCTTCGTGCTGGCCCGCTTGATGGTCTGTTAATGTGGATCGCCCTTTCGGCCCGTTATCTGTGCCAAGCAAATGGGCGAGTATCACCATCAAAACGATGGGGACAGAAGGGCGGACTGTAATGGTGCGGTGAATAGTTTAGTTTGATGAAAACGTTATCATTTTATGATAATCGTTGGTCTTCCATATTGCACACGCATTTGCAGCCGTTTCGTTTATGGAACATATCAAATGGTGTCATTGAAGATAGCGAACTGAAAGGGTCTTGGACGGACCAACGTGTAATAGTTTATGGGCGTATAGATCTTCTGTGACTGGTTACAAACGCCTCTGTGAAAAGTAGTAGGAATTTTAGGAATTTGTTTGTAAAGAAGTATAAGGTAACATAAATTAAAAAATAATTTTTCGGCCGTTCATGGTTCATACTGCGAAGCTGAATGTGCTTCGAAATAACTGATTAAATGTCTAAACATTGCAAATAATATTACAGTTAATACGGCATTTGAAGATTCTACTCATCAAGTGGGAAGTTGTTTACGATGAATAATATATTGCTGTAGCCGACGATTTGCCTTTGAATAAAGAAAATATAAGATAGGCGTATAAGAAACTATTCGAGGCGAGCCCCTCGTGCATGCTATATGCCACAGTGCAAGCCATTTCTTTGTCTCGTTGCACTGGCATGTTTGTGACATTGATGAACGTTTGACTTCTACGGAGCCACTTCATCATCAATTTCCTCGCGTCGAAATTTCACCGATAATTAATGATGTCGTCGCGGTTGACGACAGACGAACAAGAGAAGTCGACATCTTCCAGAGTGTCTCCGCCGCGTAGCGATGATGAAGTGGAAAACGAATTCTCAAAATAGGCTAGCTCGGATGGGTTTGTGTAAATCAACAACAATTAATGTTCGTTGAATATTTTTGGTTTGAAGAGTTTTCGATTTCTCTTAATATCTAGTGAGAATGAACGGCTAGTTAGTTCGATGTTAGGTATTACTCAACGTTCGCCTCCAACATTTCTCATGTCTAACTTTTTTTTTTGTGTTTCAGTCTTTCTCGTTGCCGTTGTCTCGGGGAAGAAGCATACTGTTATTTGATGAGGTCGTAAAGGTGCAGTGCAGTGACAGCAACACTTCCGATGCAATGACTGAAATGATGCTTCTCCAATTTCTTGTGATGAGTTGAGGGTTTTGCCTTCCTTTGCCTCGCCATGACTGTAGCTTAGATACTATTTTCTAGGTAGCAATGTTTTCTTGCCGGAACGGCGTTGATTGCTCAGCATGTGTCTTGTAAACTCGTCAGTCGGAACAACTGCTTCTTGTTGGGTGTGTTTGTTTGTTATTCCCACTTTGTGTATGTTTTGAGTGTGGATGCAACACTCCATCCATCAGTCATGGATGATGTTGATGTTAACTTACTAACCGATTAGTTTCAATAAACTTTGACTCTACAATGTTGTGCATACTACTGGCCTTGGAACAGAGTCATTAACGAAGAAGAGAATATATGTATACATTTTATTTAATGCATTCTGTTTAACTTTATACTTTATATGTTACATTTAAGCAAAAACTGTGTTCATCCCAAAAAAAGGCTAATTTAAGAAGTTAAATATGAACAAAACATTCGGACCCATTGGAAAAAGTTACGATTCGTGAGTCTATGCTACTATTTTCATCTTGGGGAAGAGTAGGTTCCATCTTGTTGTGGATGTTCTTTCTCAACCGATCCAATTTGCTCCCTTCGTTCGAGTGTAGGAGCATATGTGTTCCAAAAACTCCTGAAATTAAATTTATATCCTAAACCATCTGATGCCAGCCAAGTAATGCACTTACGAGTGGCTCAAGCATCTGGAGTTTACTAGCAACCCTAAAGCATTGTCCATCGGCAACATCAAAGTGGGGGGAATGAGATCGGTCGTTCCCTATTATGAGCCGCCGCCTCGGACATTGATGCAGACCAGACACAACAGTGTACCAACATTATGCTGCAATATGCAAGTGGATACGAGGTATATGGCGCCACCGAAAGTATAAAGGAGAGCTATAACTGGTGCGAGCGACATGAAGTGCTTTGAAACAAAGTTTCCCTTCTTTCGGCAAAGGGAGGCACTTCATAAATTGATGTACAGTTAGTCAAGAGAATCAAATTTTCGAAGCGATCAAAATGGTGCTTGGTACATTCGCTTGACAATAAATGAACTCGTTTGCACATCATATTGGGAGTAACCATCTGCTCAATCGAACATGGTAATAAAAACGGCCGATATGAAATTTGAAGGCAACAGAACTATGGCAAAGCATTTTGTCACAGTAGGAGCTAGGGATAGCGAGCTGGAACTCAATAGTGATACACTTTTAGACGAATGAATCATTTTAAATGGTTTTGTATGCATACTTCGAACAACTGTGAGGTAATTTTACATTGTTTGAAAAAGTAAAAACAACACATAAGTTGAGATCACTAAAAGTAATGAACTGCTCAAACGTTTTGTTGTGCTTAGTAGCATAAATATCAAGTATGATAATCCTTGGACAAGTAAAACTCCATACGAATATGAGAAAAATAAATTCACTTTACGTTGGCACATGACCAGTGTCTTCATTGTTTACGTTCACATACCATTCGTGTGTTGCCACATGAAGAGAGAATATGTTCATCTGTGCTACTGTCCTGGGCCAAATACACTGTACACGCTGGATGAGCCCAAAGCACATACAATTTATGACTAGGAACACCTCCAAAATGATGCAGAATAACGGCGGCAATTTGGCCATCCTGAATGATTTGTTTTAGTCCTTCGGTTTTATAGTCCTTGCTGCTTTTGCTTATTTATGTTTGGTTAACGTCCTTGCGCAAATATGTTAACCAAATTTATGATTCCATTACCGATAAAAAATTACCATCATCCACGCACCGTACAGCACGCTGATCTATCCTTTTATCATCAGCATGGTGGAGGACAAAGTTCGACACCGGGCTGACGGAAGTAGCGTAGCGAAGCTGCTCCTGTTCGCATCATTAATTATATTTCACCCTCAATGCCAGTGGCGTTCTTTTCCTGAGGACTTTTCCGTTGAAGATGATGGGCTGTTAATTCGGCATAATGAATCACGAACGGAAATCCAACGCGGTATCTTTAGAAACGAATGCGCTAAAGAGGAATGTGGGGGGAAAATTCTTGTGGTAAATCTTTAAATAAATACGCTTTTAAGTCAAGCCCATCTGGATGATAGTACGCACGCTGCAAAGTGCAAAGAAATTTATGTACATTTCTGTTTTTCCCTCTATTTTTGTTATGTGTTGGAATTTAGAGCTCTGTTTTATGCGTGAAAATATTTAAATTTTCATGAATTTCATGGAGACGAATTATTAAATTAAGCTGTTTCAAAAATCAATTATCTGTGCTTGCTATAGTTTTGACCAAAGCGATCTGCACTCCCTGCTATCTCGTATTTACTTTGCCCAACGGTTGATCGGAATCGATTTTTTCTTTATGTTTCACACGACCTAGACTTCATGCTGAGCAAGAAAATTGAATTATTATAGACCTGGGTTAATGTGATTTATGTCGTACCTTTTCCAAGATTTATGTTGCCCAGAAGTGCCAAATGCAGCAAAAAGAGCCACCCAAAACCGCGGGCGAAAGTTTCCCGCTGCGTTCTTTAAATATAATTGAAAGCACCTTACCCACCCGGCTACTTGAGGTGACTTTTGGTTTTTGTGTACTTAGCAGCAAAAAGGTGCGAAGAGGCGAATTCTCCCTTCCGGTGTTACACCAGTGCCAACAGCCACTTGAAAATTGTTTATACCCATCGGCTGAGCGCTCGTTTTTTAAAGGTTCCATTAAATAGAGAACGCAACGTACCCTGGAATCCTTAAAGTCTGCCCTGTCTGCCTACTGGATTTTGTAGATGTCATCTCAATCCTAACGATCGTGACATTTTCCTGCTTTTCTGTCTTGTCATCCAATCATTCCCTGGGAGGACAATGTATTTGATAATCTCATTAGCGAATCCAAAAAGGTTGTAGATGTGCTGGGATGACCGACGAGGAGGAGTAAAACGTCTTGGATGTCTTTTTTACAGCGTTTTGATCGTTGTGTGTGTTTTTTTTTCGTTGCTGTTTAAGTCCAGATTTCCAAATGGTAAGGGTAAGCACGTGACTTTTCGAATGATAAGAGTACGAGCGAAGAAGGTACGTACGATTGTACGTTGTTGAAAATTTTAGCTTCTTTGCCGTTTTAGCATTTTGCTCGATACTGCACTAGATTCGCCTCTTGTTAGGGAATAGAGCCACATTGCTGAATGGTGGCATCCCATCATGAAAATCTTGTTAATGAATAATGAACAGTTCATATTCAATTACCAGTTGGAAGGTCAGCATGTTTTTGCGAGAAAACCGTAAACAAAACGAAGATGATTTTTTTTAAATAAACATCGTGTTAATAACGTAACATATTTAGTTTTTGCTTGAAATTCACATTAGAAAAGCTTGGACTGAACAGTATTAAAAGTAAGACTGAAAAGTACTTCCTCTGCTTAGTTCGCAGTACACAAATTTTAGGCATCATAAGTAAGGAATGATTTAGGTATTTCGAAAGTGTCAATATACTTAGAAAATATGCATATTGTATGCACTATAACTTACCTTGCGCTGTGTAGTTACATAGCCCCCCGGTACATTTGATGGACTGTTGACTCTTTCCGGCACAATTGACGATAGTTCCACTATCGATCGCGAATGCTTGGGCTGAGGAACTGTTAGCTACCAAGGCAGCCGAAGCCACTGGTACGGACCCTAGTTGAGTGGCCGGCGAGCTACCGACACAGGAGCGCTGTCGAATTTGGGTGCAGTCTGGGCCACACTCACTCCACTCGGACCAACTGGACCATCGTCCGGCTGCAATTGAATTTTATACGAAAAGGCAGAGAGCGTTAGAGTTGACGTTAAATATTGACGAAGACGTTACACAAGTCGACATTCCAAAGGTAAAGTATTTCCACCAAAAAGGTTCAATGTGATTTTATTTCATAAATGTGGTGATGGTCATGCATAGTTGATGACAGTCATGCAATTTAAATGAATTTGGAGTTTTGAAGAAACAGGTTACTAAATAAAAATTGCACATAATAAATTTGGACCAAAATTATGCAAACTTAAAGCATGCATGCAAGAGTTTGAAATAATAAGAAAATACAGATGCAAAATGTGAATGAATGCATGAAACCTTACCGCTTAATTGATATCCATTAGGATTCACAATCTGGACATCGTCTACTTGACAATGGTAGATGGACGGTAAATATGGATCAATGATGATAGTATGAATTAATGAATATTTACTAGGATACTCGTGTATAAATTGGATTAATACAAATGGAAAATGAATTCAATCTAATGATTAAACTAATTTGGGATAATACAATAAAGTTCAAATTAAGTTTGCTTACCAGAGCAAGGCAGACAGTCGGGCGTGGACTCTGTGCTAGCACCTTTGCAAGGTGCACCATTATTCATCGGCACTGGACTGTTGCACACACGGGTACGTTTTTGGCCCTGCTTGCCATGGCCGGGACATTTGCAGTCCGTCCAGGGACCCCATGAGCTCCATCCTCCATCAACTGTGAAATGGTATGAATACATATGGTAAACATTATTATAACACACAAGGAATTAATCGAGATAATATTGAAACTCTAGTCAACTGCTTTACAACTCTTCAAATAAAAGCCTTATCTATGAACTCGTATTCAAAGTATTCAGAAGAAAATAGTTTACCATAGCTATGTCTTATGAACTTCTATTTCTAATGCAATTCTATTTCATCAAAATACCATTAGTTCACCCTCGTGCATTACCGCAAGCAGAAGCGTATATAACAGTTTGTAGTTGAAATGTAAATGAGTTTACACAATTTCATCCTCCCGCAACGAGGTGGAGGGAAATGCTGAAAACAATGACATTCTGATGATGGAAAAATGACATGTTTGATGTCAACCGTCTCAAACGGTCTCGAACCCATCCTTCGCTACCGGCGCACCGTGGGAAGGCTTTCCACGCTCGCATTATTTTCGGTAGTCGAGGCTCTCGCCCCGCTCGGCAGGAAGAAATTTATGCAGATCAATCATCAGCACATACAAATAACCCACATTTTTATGCTTATCTATTCCTGCGCAAGTGAGGGGAAAGTGATTGTCATCGACCTCGTGTAGACGGTTTTTTTCGAAAGATTCTTCGAGAGCCGCTCGAGCACCGGGTGTGGTGTCGCCCGGCGTAAATGGAGTACCATAATTTAGTCGTGGAATTTTAAGAGAATATTCCCAGAAGAATTCTCGCCCTGTCAGCTTGAGTGACGCCTGTCCATTAGGGGACGCTTTAAAGAGCAGTTGTGAGCAAATTGTAGGGGTGCATAATTTTTCGAACAAGAAAAGTAAATGAAGTTAGAATTGACAAGCACAGCCTCCTTAAGACCACGGGGGTAAGGCTACACTGAACCGAACCCCGAACAGAACGGTTGACCTGTTTCACGGCTATGATGTTTCAATGCTGAGCATCCTTGAGGTTTTTAAGGGTCCTGCTGGGAATAGTCTTTCTACTGCAGTGCTTTTCGGTTGTAACACAAATGACCAGATGACAAATCTGTGGGATGGATGAGCAACCAAGTGATTCCGGACACTTACCGTACACGGTGATTGGAACTGGGTCTGATACGCGCTTGCCGGCGATGTTCTCCGCAACACATGTATAATTGGCCATGTCCTGCGAAAGGTAAGAGCAGACGAAACAGATGAACAGTCAGCCAGGATGAGAGCAGGCTACGGCGATGAGATGGATACGGCAAGCAGCGTTGAATGCCCAACGGCGCAACAGCCTTATGTTGTATTGTTGTCTTTGATATGGGTTGAGAAATAACAATGAAGCGAAATTTGAGTACAAAAATAAGAATAATGCCAGCTGGCCCGCCCTCTCCCTCCTTCGCAATCAGTCGGCGTGGGGTTTCTATTTCTTACAAGAAAAGAAATTCTCGAATAATAAAAAAAAACGCTCACTCCAATATTATGTAACAAAAAGATCGGTTGTATCGTTGTGAATGCTGTTCGTTTCGTTGTGCCGCTAGACCACAAACAATGTTCTCAGTCGGGAGACGTTTTTTTTTCACGAGAAATCGTTAGGTTTCGGTCAAAGGAGCGCTGTTCTGTTTCGGCTTCCACGGAAGGACGGCAAAAAGACGATCAAAGCTGGGCGAGCGTGCAGGAAATCCATATCTCTGATGGATAAAAGTTCGTCTTTCGACGAGTTTTAATCGAATCCTTTTGGTGTGCTTTTTTTCCTCCTAGGGATTTTTATCATATCCCTTCATTTTTTTTCGCCTACTATTTTGATCCCAAATGCACACAATATCCGATACCGATTTCATCTTGGTAAGATAATAATAAAAAGGATATGAGCTCAGAAATATAGATCGTTTCTCAGCAACGCCAGACGGAGGAAGGAAGCGGATGAAATAACAATAGTGAAACGAAAGAAAGATCTGCGTTCCAGCCCACAATGCTATCGCATCGAAAGGATGCTTTCATACCAGCAAATGCTTCGCTTGGTTCTCGAACTTATGACGGCTAACCGCCGGGGCATCAGGTTGCGTTGTTGAAAAGTAAGTAAAGACGGTGAAAAACATTCTACGAGGAAGCTTCAGTTTCTGCTCTGCCTGCCAGCATATGCACCGTGAATGTTGGTGAGACCAATCGAGAAACCTTACCTGTATTTCGACTCGAGCAATCAGCAGCGCGTTCTCGGTCAGCAGTACAAAAGGTGGGTTGGCCTGGACCGGAACACTGTTCTTCAGCCACACGACTTTGGCCGCCGGTGTTGCATTCGCGATGCAGTTCAGCTCGGCCCGACCACCCGTGGCGACGCGCACGATCTTCGGTGAGATGCTAATTTGTTTCTTAATGGCTGCAAAAAAAAAAACGAAGTACAGAGAAATGAAAAGAAGCAGCAACGTTAACGAATGATGGAATAATGTGGTTAAGCAAAAAGATGCGAAAACGGGCACGCGGAATTGAGCAATGAACGTTTGAGTGGTTAGAAGGAAGCGGTAGTTTTATGAGATGCACCCTGTAAAAATTAATGAATGCTTGTATTTTGGTTTGTGTTGTGTTTTCATCTGCTTCATCCCCTTGCTGTCTATCAATATGATTATATTTATTTGCTTTCTTTCAGGTTACTTTGTATCTGACACGCACTTGTTTGGTGGTTTTTGTGCAACGAAATTGATGCTCCTTTATCAACATTTCTACCCGTATAAATAATTTTTAACTTCAACACTAACTTCCTTTTTCTCTGCTTTTTTTCTGCTTCAAAGTTCATTCGATAGAACACTACAAGACTGCACTTCTGGAATGACCCAACGTTAGGTATGATAATATTTGGAAACAAACACACACACAGTTATGAGTCTAGGCTGTTCTTTGCTTAATCCGTTCATGTGAAGCAAATTTAATTCAAATGGAATGAGCCCGAATGAAGTAAATAATAGCTAGACATGCCCAACTGCCCGTCGATGAAGTAGATTTTGAGATGGTTGACAACGACCTTCGTGACACACGTTGAAGTTTATTTACTCCAAGAATAATAAGCTTAATGTTGAATACGTTATTGTTGGGTCGCACCTCTTTGATACTTTGCCGTACATCAGCCCATCGAATCATTCAAATATCATGTGTCACATTCAACGGAAGGTGTTCATATCATGTGTCACTGGCAGCGGTCAAGCCGATACGCGATCTGTTTTGGGGCATGCTTGTAGCGCAAGGTGGTGAAGTACGGTTGAAGTAGTAAAAGGAGGAGAGCGAACACGCTCCAGGGAGGTTAAGAGGTAGACTTAACAATTACCTGAAGACATTTACTTGCTCTTGAAGCTGGTCAGTTAAGATTGTTTGTGGTAGCATTTACCATGGGAAACATTGGTTGCACAAACAGACTGTCAACGATGCGTGTAGTTGCGAACGAGTGTGTAAATAATAAGCCGTATTATGCTGCAGTTCAATGAGGTCAAGGGTTGCGTTTGGTGGTATAGTCTTGTTAACCATGAAATTGTTTTGCGATTTTGCATAAAGTGTACTTGAAGGAGAAAGAGTGTGAAAGAGCACATTTCTCTACTTGATTGTTAGACTATTTATAACATTCTTAACGATGTTTTGTAGTCGTTGTTTCCAAAAAATGCTTCAATATGAGTCATTTTTCTATATAGTCATAAATTTTGGTTGTCTTGATGTAACGAAGACTTGCCTTGGTGCAGCCATTCACCTTTGATCTGAACTGTGATGTTGTCGATTATTCCTGCTCTTTGGTATACCAAATCGTTCGCATTTCGAATGTACCTTCTTCTTCATTTAAATAACATGATGTGCGCGTTGCAACACTCGACAACTGACTCGGACACAAAGCAGCATTCGAGCAGCATTGATGCGGCTAATTTGCATTCGAATCGGTTAGCTTGATAGGTTGTTGTCATCGGGCACAAAACCGTAGGTCATCGGAGGTTGCACACACTCTCACCGAGGTGATGAATGTGGTAAACGGCTATTTCTATTTCAATTATGTAAACTGTCAGCATAATTTGATGCGTTTCGAGGGTTCGGAGAAGAAAATGAAAACACATTCGTTTGAAAATGAATTCTCTCGCGCGGGGTTGTCGTATGCGTTCCGATACGTAACGGATCATCGCTGTCGATGACGTTTCCGGTGCTGAACTCCAACCCGGCGGTGGTCTTGGGACACCCAAAACCCAAGACACGACCCATGGTGGGGTTTCTCACAATTCCTCTGCTCTGTTCACTGCCCTCAGTCTGCTTGTGCCCTCAGTCAGGCGAGATCTTGTGTTTCTACGATGTTTTTCGAATATTTATTAGGTACCATTCGATTTTCATGTCAAACCATCGTTCTTAAACGGCACAGCGCTTGTTTGCTGGTTTGTTCGTCGTAGAAGAATGTAAGACATTAAAAAATGATACTTTCCAAAACTAATTTGACGACAAGGGCCGCGCGCGTTCTGATTGTTCTTCCCTGCCAGCCTGATTGATGGTGGGTGTAAGAATCGGCTTTTAAACAACGGTTGTCTTTCATGGATATTTTTCATCCACTATTCTCACGGTACGAGAAATGTTGTGACCTAAGATCCAATATTTACAACAGCTGTAACATTCGCCTTCTAACGAAATGTTTGGTCGAGATGGTTCAAATGAAGGCAAATACAGCGTTCATCGATATACTGTTACAAACCTTGTATGGTGTTTGTAAAAAACATTGCACAGTGTTTCTATTCATAACTAAATTTAATGCCTATTAACATAGCATAAAATTGTAACTTTTTAATACATTTTCGCAGCTATTTCGCCCTAAGATATCTTGCTGATTCATCAAAAATATTAAATACTGCAATTTTAGCAACGTTTAGTGGTACAATTCGCCAATCTACTCAACCCGATTGCCGCTTTGTTGTTAGTTATTTCCTTTTCATCTTGAGGAATGTGCCAGAATGGTTTCTTCTGTTTTCGGGGGAAAGGAAATGTTGCCAGAATAACCTTCTGCTACGGTTGCTGCTGCCTTCTTTCTGCGCTGCCTGTATGGTTTTGGGGCCAGACATTTGTTTTTAATTTTCAGACCCTCGAAGGCGGAACTCATAAATCTCGCGCTTTCTGGTACCCTACCCAGAAGAAGGGTCTAACCGATTCAACCCTTACAAAGAAAGAAAAAATCGATGCGGTAAATATGAGTGAAGTTAATAAATTATTTTTTTTCCTACATTCAAACCATTGTAGATTTATTGTAAATAACTACGGGGATAGTACGGGGAGTGCGTACAGAAGGCGCATAAAGTAGACAAAGTTAGGAGTTGCTGTTTTCAATAATGAAGCTCCAGTTAGAGTCATTTAAATCGAATATTTCATCTTTGTTTTACTCATAAACTAAGGCATATCGACTGAGGCTTAAAAATTAATGAATGGCTATTATTTACAGTGTAAGCAGTTAGTTAAACTTAGATTATTAAATACAGGAATATTGCTTCTTCTATTGCAAATTTTTACACGTTCTAAATGTTTGGAATGATCAGCTGAAATAATCACCTGTACCCGAAGGTGGACAACTCGAAATGCTAATTTAAATTTCAAATTACGTCGAAGAATTGCCAACAGAACTGCCTCATAAGCAATGATTACACGCGGGAACAAAACTGAACAATAGAAGCTTTTGAAATAATTGCTGGTATTACGTTGCAGCTTGTTCACACAGCACCTTCCATTAGCTAACAGTATTTTTTCCGTTAAAAAGTATTCAAATCCAGAAACCCATACATTATAGGCGAATATTTGAAATGATATCTGTAATTAAATTTTACATCACAGTACCGCATGTTTGATGGATTTGAGACAAACGATAAAAAATATTAAATTATTGAACCAACTTGTTAAATTACTTTTGCTGCATTAACGTAAAGCATCATGCCTACTACCAACTCCTTTTCCCGAATGTCTGTTTTATTATCTCCGTCTTTTACAACGTTTCACAGCCTCCTCTTGCCCATGATCATCCCGTTCATTATGGCATTCCTGCCGAAGCATCGTTCGGGTTCGGGAAAGAGCAAATAATGAACATCAAGTGCATAAATAACCAACCCCGGGGCCGTGCTCAACGTACGCGCTAACTTCCCCTGTGCACGGGAGAAATGGTAACTAGTCGGTAATTAACACTTACTTGCCACTTGGATCGTAACCGGTTGTGTCTTGACGTGGCCACGGGATGAGTATGCTCGGCATTCGCATTTGAATGGGCCCTTGCCGAAGAACTCGTCGACCAGCTCGCGGGTGATGGTGGCCGTCGCTTCCTGCAGCTGGACGCCACTGTGCGGATCGGTGTGGTGTTCTTTCTCCGTCGGTGGAGGTTTTGTGCTGCCGCTGCACTTAAACGAGATCTGCAGATAGCGGAGAGCGAAAGATGTCGAAAAATATCAAACATTTGCGCTCTTTTTTTTCTTTCTCGCCTTTCGTACAATCGAACGAGCCGAACGTTTATTTGCTGTGCGGATGTGAGCCACAATAACTCACTTTTGAAGCGATTTCAATTTGGTGGCTTTTTGCCGTACGGTAAAATGAAAACCAAACCAAAAAGCTCAATTTTACTTACCTGCAGTGCATGGGACGCTTTGCAGTATAGCTTGGCGGGTCGATTCTTCATGACATAAGCACCTTTCGGCTCTACCAGAAACACCGGCAGCGGTGTCCCATCGTTCCCCGCACCGAAGCTCTCGATCTGATCGATTGCCGCTACCTCGAAGTTATCGGTGTAATCCAGCGAGTCGTGCTTGTGGCCGCTCGGTCCTCGGTCTTCCGTCGCTCGGCTGTCCTCATCGAAGTTTCCCAACAGCTCGCCCCCATCCTCGTACCCATCGTCCTCGTCATCGTCCGGCTCCTCCTCGTCCGGATCATCCGCCCCGAACGGCGATTTCGCGTTGGTGACCGTGCCAGAGAAAGCGGGCAGGCTGGTGGACACATCCGACTTGAACGGTGGTACACCGCTGGCACTGCCGGCGCCCTTTGACACCGCTGCACCGAGCGGCGAGCCCGCACCGTCGCCGTGCACATCCGGCAGCATGGCATCGGAAATGTAGCCAAAATCGTCGTTTGCCGACGTGTAACCACCACCTCCTGCCCGACCGGTTCGGTCGAGCGGACCACCTGTGTGTGACCGTTGCTGGTGCTGCTGCGGATCCTTATTCACTTTCAGAGCAATTACATTCACCGCCAAGCAGGCGAGCAGGCCGATAAATAATGGAAACAATGTCGCTTCTGATATCCCCATGTTTACGATCCCCGGGTGCAGTAGCCGTTGTTAGCTTGAGTGCGGCGTGCGGCAGGGCGTATGTGTGCTGGCTGGGCAGTGTCCCTTCGGTGGGAACGGCACAACGCTACACATTAGGCCACCCGTTAGTCACTTTCAGCGACATTGACCAGGCGCGGGTGGGGGAGGGGGTGGGGTTTATTTTTATTTCACTTGTGTCCACTTTCGCCGAACGGTGCTTTTCTCGGGTTCAGCAAATCCACCCCGAAAGGGCTGTTGGAATTTCTTTCGGGCGATTCTTTTTTTTTATCAGCAACTCCTACACAATATTTCACAAGCTATCTGGTGCTTTCACATATCACTTCCGTTTCACAGAGAAAAAAGGATCTATAATTGAAAACACAAACCATTAATTACGCCAACGCCAAACTTGAGGTTGTGGCCGAAATGCCAAAATATTAAACGTGTGGATGTATTGGAAATAAAATACGATCCTTTCGAATGTAAACAAATTAAAAAAAATACTAATTGATAACCAGATAGTAATCCTGGGATACACTACACGAATGTTATATTCACGTATTTAACAAACACCTGCTGGAAAAACAACACATTTTCTGAAAAAGACAAAACCACAGTAAACCCTGCGACAGCTACGACTTTATGGCTCGTGTCATTTTTTTTTAAAATGTTATACTTTGTGTCTAGTATGTACACGCTTTGCAACAAGCTGGCTTAACGACACCACGAGCGATCGAAACGAGACAGTACGGTAACACCACATCGTTCATTCCACGATTTCACTCCCGAATGTATCACACTGCAAACGTTTCACTGTGCAGTGTGTCCCGAAAGGATCAGGGATGAGGTTCGCTAGCCGTGTAGCAAGATGGGATGCGTTTTTTTTGCTGCTGCTCGCTAATTTGTTCTTCGTTCCGTCTGGTTCAGTGACGTCGGCGCTGGTTTGCCGAAGGATGGTGAGCATTTTTCTCTCCTGCCGGTGGATGACACTACACGGTTGCCGGTTATTGTTGCCAAGAGTAACTGCTTGTCAAGCCAGGTGATACCTGTAATTGGTAAATTGAATAAAGTGTTTGTTAGTGATTGGTTTCGTTTATGGTTTTTGTGTGGAGCGTGAGGCGAAGGTATAATTGAATTTGGTAGCGTGATAGTGGAAAGTTCAGCAGTGGAGCTGTAGCAAGGAAACCAATCAGGGAAAGTAAGTATCAAGAATAGGACAATTAGAAGCACACGGTTGTTACTACAAGTCAAATTTTGGTTTCAACTATCCAGATCAGCTGCAGGGTGAGATATTTGTATAAACTACCTCATATTTGATCTGGTTTGCAAATATGCACGCTTTAAGAAATATTGCACGCTGCGTATTTGAATATTGTGTGGTAAGCAAATGATTTGATTCACAACGGAAACAATTCAATCTGGCGAAAGCGATGTTAGATTTAATCGTCACAGCTCTGTTGATTGTGGCCGCAATGAAACTGATACCCCCAAAAGCGGTGCGACGGTTTCACAATCTTAATAAATTGAATTCAAGCCTGATGTCGATGAAACGGTCCGATAACATCTTCCAGATAATGAAGACATTTTTCGATGCCGATGTTCCCACAGGAATGAAAAATCTGTCTTTCACTCCCTTGCGTTCTCTTTCTTCATGCTGAGCAGAAATTGCACACGATAGAAACTCGTTTAACGTCCCGACAGGGTCGATGAAAACGAGAGGCAGCAAAAGTCCACAGATCCTTCTTGAGAACGCTCTCACACCGCCAGGGACAGACTTTGACTGTTGTAATGTATCTGGTTTCACCGTGTGACATTTGCTACTTTAGATGCATTTATGGTAAATTCAACATGCTGGGTAGCAGGCAAATGAGCAAATATTAACATGCACCAGTATCGGGTATCTGCTGCCAGTACGATGCGAATGTTAAGCTGAAGCCAATGCAATGTAATTCAGCCGCAAGGCGATATCGATCTAGCCTCTGTTTTTATGCATCAATCGATATATTTGCAAATTTTAACACGGCTGGATACACTTCTTCGGAATCCTGAAGGCAAAAACTGCACCAACTAAAAATTAGCACCATAATTGTATTACAAAGTGCGTGTAGTTGAACAAAAATTGCATTCCCTGCCCCTACACTTAGCAATCAATGAAGCATTTTAAAATTTCATGAATGAAAGGTGAAGACGGAGCAGTACTTTAAACCAGTTAGGTATGGAATGTTGAGTGGTGAAAAAAATGCAGAGTCGTACGGGAGAGGCCTATTTGCGAACGGGTGATTTGAAGGGAGAAAAATAAATTTACCGCACACATTATTTAATGACAACTATAAATAACGGTGGCTCCCGACAGTCGGCAAACCTGCCAGACACGGGAGGGCAAGACCGTATCGTCTGCTGCCGTCAAGGAACTGAACGAGAGCGGTACGTCGATCCCTCGTCCGATTCCATCAGCAAGGTTGCCCGATGTAACATTCACAAGGTGTACGGCGTTGCAATGAATTATGCAAAATGAACTCGTCACAACGGGTTTCTTCGACTCGGCGCTGTATTCTTGTTTTCTTCGCCTTGCATACCAACTACAGCTAGCACGGTTGTGTACACCCCCCGATTGCCTGCAATTTAAATCGCACTCTAACAAGGGGAACAAAACCAGCACGTGAGTGTGAGAGCCACCAGGTTCACAGCTCGCACACACACACATACCTTTGATTCGACTCCCGGTGCACATCCTTAGTTTGGGTGTACAATTTTCCCTCCAATCCCATGCGCTATCGATATCGAGCGAAAAACGCAGGGTCGCCGTACCTACTCTGCCCGCAGGGATATGCTACCGTGTTAGCTTATAGCTGTGCAAGTTATATGAGCCATAACACTCTCACACAATAGCGCTGGAACTGGTGGTGATACCCATCGCACCGGGAGAATACTCTTTAAAATTCACCCCCAGAACGGCTGTGTTCGATGATTCTATCGACATTAAAACACAATAGGCTGAGTGTGTGCGACCGAACAGAAGGTATGATTTTTAAACCCTGCGGTGTATTGACCAGCCTTCATTAAGGGTTATTTTATGCCAATATTGTAATAGTAAGGCTTAAAAAACTTTATTTAAATACTGACAATGTACGGCATAGTGGTTGCGTTTCCAAACCACACGGTTCGATTGGGATTTTACGGAACCTCAAATTAAATAACACAGTAAATAACAATGATTAATCTCAATCCCCGGTTACCAGTGCTATAGATCAATTGTGTCCGTGAGAAAGCCTTTTCTGGGCTGCATTAAAAAAAAATCAACCAAACAAGGGTTGCAGCTGAAACAGTTCAGTTCTAAGTAGTATTGATTTCCAGATTGATACGCCCTTGTGCCAAGGAAAAACAGAATAGTAATGGGAATTGTACGTTAAATTATAGGTGTAGCCATTAAATTGTGATTGATTCGTTTTGGAGGGTCCTCGAGAGACTCTCGAGCGTGAGCTGAGATTACAGGATTATGTTGTACGTAAAGGGAAAGCGATAGATGTACGGAAACTGTCGGAAATTACTATTAGCAATCAATTGTTTACTGTGTAGTTTGTGTGTACTTGTATACAAGTAAGACATAGTTAAGCTAGTAATAGTTATCAGAGTAATATACCGAAATATTACCAACCGAAAAAAAAAACTAGAAAATTGAAGTTGAATACCGAAGAGAATAAGTTTGTTTTTGGTGTAACGCTGATTATGGTAGCAATAGCAAACACGACAAAAAATCAAGAATTTGGATTAGTGCTTTTTCTTCTTCAAGTATGCAATATTACTCTTGCTGCTGATTCATGCTGAACCCTAAAAGTGCAAGACGATGTTCTTGTTCGCTTGTTTCTTGCAACAAAGTTTCTTGTTGTGTTGTTCATCTTGAGCGGCATCGAATTACGAACATGTGTCGTGTTTCGCTGGGCTGATGCCGAGAAAAGAGCCGACGAAGCAAAATAAACGACAATTTTTTGTTCCGAGCCTAGGCCCAACGTAGTTCTAGGTTTCTTTTTTCCTCCGTTTTGTGGGTATGCGCAATGGTGCAAAGCGAGCGGATGGAAGAATGCTGGCGCCAGGGTTGAAAACCGAAGGGATCAGCAGTTTCGGAGAGAAGAGTGTACAGTCTTCACTTTTCACACAGCGTCCAGAAGGAAGGAAGTGTAAGATGCACAAAAACTTGAAGGTCGAAATTTTGGGTTATGGGAGTGTTTCCTAAGCGCACAAATAACACACAGTTGAGGCAAAGAATTGTCCTTTTCTTACGTAACTGGAATTCCTAAGGGAAGGAAGATAAAAGCAATCCCATCATCGTGGCTTCCCATCAATCATTACCACGGCATGTTTGAGATTCGTGTATGATTCATCGGCAACAGTGCAATGGAAAAAAGCACTAGAGTGGCGTTGAGAGTACTTCACGGGACGACATATTTACAAGTGAAATACATACGACAGCGGTGAGTGTTTGGGAATGACAATCTTTCGAGTGCCCCCTTCAGCGTAAGCCACACATAAATACCATTATCCTGGGCTGAAATCACGGCACCTAGAGAGTTCGCTCGTGACTTTTTCTGGCAGGGGAAATAAATCACAGCTCACAACCTCTGGAGTATTCCAACGCTTAAACAAAGCAAAAAACTCCCAATGACATGGATCTGCCGTGCCTGTGACAAGGGTTGATCGATTCGTTTTTATTAATTTAAGATACCTCTCCAGTCCATTGCTGCACGTTGGAACGTATCAGTTGTCAGGGTCTACCGGCTTAGGATACGGATGCGACGCTATTTTGTATCGCTTCAGAGCCAAACACCCTTTTCTATCGAAATTTCACACTCCTAATCAAGCGCAGGATGATGGTAAATTGACTGTTGCAGATGTGCTGGCAGAAGCTTCATTTCAATAACATGCTGTATCACGTGAAATATTGAACATTAGCTGGGAAAGCATTTTTCGATAAAATTTGTTTGAGGAAGGACAGTAGGAAATTTGAAGAGCTCTTATTTGGAATATCAAATTTCGTGATACTTTGCTCCATTTTAAATACGGGGTTGACAGTGATGGTTTGGGAGCACTATGGCTAGAAAGGAAAACACTACCAAATGTCTATTTTCTTTGTATGAAAATCAATATTGAAAACAAACAAATTTATCCCCAGCAATAAAAATAAATAAAGCAAAACACACCAACGTTATAGATTACAGAGCAATGCCCATCTCACTTCTTATTGGTTGATGTAGTATGAACTATTTTATTACATGGACGTTGTTGAGGCTTTTATTATAAATTAGTTTTGGAAATAAAAATAAATTGTTTTCAAAATGCGCTAAATAATGATGATAAATATTGATATGAAATGATAAAGCCCAACATGTAAAATAAATAACCAGCAAAGGAAGAGAATGGCTTGAAATTGATACGTTTTGTCTAACCCTCCAAAGGTGCCAAAGGTGTAATTCATACAGGAAGCTCTTCCCAAAGCATAAGATATTATAGTTTGTGAACGAAAAAAAAAAAACAATTCCAGCTACCAACATAAACCGGTTTAAATGTGATCGCGCCAAACGCTCAACAGCCAACTGACAAACGACCAGAGTATCCATTACTGTTGATACCTACTTTCACAAATCAGCTGCTTGATTAAAAAATATTTGAATACGAAAACAATTATATCATATTGTTGATGACATGTGGAAACATTCTTATTTATCTAGGTACATAAATAAGTAAAATGTAGATTTGTATTCAACCAATTACATGTTTTTAATGCTTGTAGCTTAGGTAACGTTCTAGTTTCGGCTCCTTTTTCTAACCACCATCTAATGCGGATGATGGAAAAAGATTTACGGCCAGACACAGCAAAGTGAAGGAGGCTGCTCGCTTCGTTTTACTAATATTTTCAAGCTGATTACAAGCTCAAGCTACCAACGGGTCGAAAAAAATCTCACCTTTTCTCTCTAGTGCTCATAAAAACCGGCAGAAGTTAAATAATCGTTTATGGTTGTTCACCAAAACCTGATGTTCTTAAGGCAGCCGCTGCCCAGGCTATGTGCGCCGGTCGGTACGTTGAACCAATTCCAGGCAGCATAAAGAGGCAGTGAGAGCGAAAAAATAACGCATCTAGCCTTACCTGAGGGCAATAAAAGTACCATAAATCAGGATTTACTGTACAGCAGTTGCCGCTCTGTGACATTAGCTTTTAAAGCTCTTATATGGTCGGTCACCTGCAGCAACATCCTCCGAATGATACGAAGGCAATTATGCTTAGCGATCTGGAATTTGAGAAACAGGTTGTTTCCGTGTCTTTTCTTTGACATGGGAGGCGCTGCAGCTGTTACACGGCGGGCGTTTCTCATCCGAACCCAAACCATCGTTTTAAATAGAAAGCGAGACGGTTCTAACACCCACTGTTTCCGTACAAGGTCGGTAAGAGGGATTACAATTTCGTTGATTAGATTTCGAACGAGACTTTGTGGAAGGCCAAGCAATTACACAAAACAGTGAATACTTGAGAATTTATTTCGAATTTCATCGTCAAGGGTCCGTCGCTGTTTCATTGGTTTCAATCGCAAAGTTAGCTTTTTACCCAGTTTTACACGATCGTATCGCAATTAAATGAAAGAAGGTTTCATCTAAACTTACGCGAGCTAGATCGAAATTACTGTTTTTGTTCTTGCGTCAGTCATTTCATACAACCATCGAATTCACTTTTAATATTCCAAGCAGCATGATTGCATTATTGTTCCCTAATGCTGAAGTCAAACACATGCGGGGTTTGGATATAGAAATAAAACTTCCCCGCCAGGAGGTTTCGTCAGCTGTTCCGAGCATGTCAGCCAGAAATAAAACCCGAGACAAAGGTGCGAGTTTATGACTTCTAACCCCTTCTAACCCCGAAATTGGTCATTGAGCAACGATGGCTGCACCGAACCGGAAGTGTTCCCTTTATAGATTATTTCCACCATTTTTCACTTCCCTTGCGCAGCAAAAAGGTTTCCCGAAGTCGTTCGCACTGTAGAATTCAATTTTTATTCCAACCCTTCCCAGATGACATTGAAATGCGGTTTGGACACCGACACACAGAGTGCGGTACACGGTTTCAATGTTCACGCCACTGAGCATTGAGCTCGAGCCCAAGCACTGGAAAATTACATACACATACGTATATTGCGTCGATGAGTAGGCATACGTATTTCTGTAACGTGAGACTTCATGTTTCCATCGTGGTCGTGTATAGCAAACTGCAACGGGTCTAATAAATATTCAGATGACCCTACTGGCAAGCAAGGAACGAGTATGCCGCTGGATTCATAAACGATGTCGCATGGGAAGTGTGTTTATTCTTTTAATTTGAGTGTTGGGGGAAAATTTTGAAGCCATTCGTTAAAATATGGTACAGTTCGTTAGCTCCTTTGGGTAATAACGTAGGAAAAATAGTGGGAAACTGGGTTTGGGGATGGTTTTGATAAATTGTTCATGTAACAAAAAATGTAGACTGGAAACTCACTAATGAGCTGTGACTGGATGAATTGAATCTAAGGCTTCTTTTTGTTGAAAGTTCTTGTCGCATTTTATAGTTGTAATATGATATGTATTATCTGAACAAAACTTTCCAGACAACTGCTGGAACAATGAGATAGGATCCTTCCTGTGAATCGTTGTGTATGGATGAAAATACGGCTTGAGTTGAAATTGGTTTTTGGTCGTATTGGTTTTCAATTTATATTTGAGCTGCGTTTCATCGGTACATCATTATTCACATAAAATTTAAACATATTCACTTTAACAGAGTATAATTAAGGTGTACAATAAAATGGAGCATTTATACGATATAATGATGTAGATGTGGGCAATCTAGATTGAAATAAGTTGATAAAGCCACTTTATATTGAATCGCAATAAGGATATAAACAGAAAAATGGCTAACCATCAATGCAAATCACTGCTACGATTGAAGTGTGATACATACTTTAACCTCATAACCTGATTTAAGCCTTCAGGCACAAATATAAAAAAGAAAAAAGAAAGAAACAGACACAAACAAATTATTAGCGAATCAAAACTTCAACCGTTTGATCAAGCTTCCAGCTGGAGTGCTGATTTCTCCCGTGCTGAAAGGGAAATGTTTAAATAGAAGCAGTCACATCCCGAACGATCAGTAAATGAGATTTTTATCGTCTAATCACTGTCTTGTGTCTTAGCGTTTGCCGAACCACTCATCGATCATTCTTTGACTGCGTCACACCAGCCGCAGCGTTGACGTGCGGTTGGGGTTGATCGTTTCGATCGCCTGTCGTAGCGACTACCTATTGGCAATCCGGTCGCAAAACTTGTCGACACCGATCCGCGATCCGAGAAGCATTGGCTTTGAACTATGATTAATAGTGTGTATGTGTGTTCGCCGCACCGTGTCTGCTGTACGCCAGCTATCAGCTGTCGATCGACGCAATGCATTTGCCGCACCTATTACGTGTGGCTGGCGGGCAGCAAACGGGTCAATTTATGATTGAGCAAATTAATTTGCATTCTTATTACGTGCTTTTCCGTGCTCAAGTTACGGCTGTCTCAAAGAAGGTTGTCTGCAGAAGGAGGTTGCGGTGTAGAAAAAAAGCTTCGATCGTTAGCGATAATGATTCTCGTTACGTCGAATGATATGATCATTACATGGGCAGCCTGACAGTTTGTTCAGATAGAAGGTAATTTCTGTTGCAGAATTGCAGTTGAAATATTTCTAATATAACAAAAGCACTGTTTGCTAGAACAAAATACGCTCCAGCAGAGGAAACCATGAGTAATCGTAAGCATTCTAAAACGTGTTTTGTCTTGCTTTTTGATACTCCGGTGGTCTGATGATATGGTGGCTTTTGGTTGTTTTAACCCTGAACTGACATCAGCCTCTTAATGGTCTAATAAACGCTACGTTTTCATATCAGCGCGATGAAAACATTCGCTTGCTGTCGAGCACCAGTAGGCGCGAGTACGATGCATGTGTGCCGGGCAGAGTCTGGTTCTAGGTAGGAATATTTAAAATGAATGAAGCTGATAGAGCGAGAGCCATACTCGATTCAATCATCCGGCACAACTATGTTACGATTGATACGAACAAGTATGTTTGCAACACAGGAAAAAATGGAAAAAAGTAACAAAACCACGATGAAACAAGCTTTCTTCATGGTGGTAGAATGCGATTATCGGTTTGTGTACATCATTATTATTCTAATCAATCGCCCTGGCGATTGCCGTGCGGTTCCCGTTCCTGCCTGTGGTAAGAGAAGGGTGCGGAATAAGCGGTTAATTTATTGCATGATAAGAAGATTTATTGCCTATGCAGCCCATGGTGTAGAGCGAGACAGTTTAGTCACTGCGAATGCCGATTACGGCTAAGTGCGTGCCGGCACTACTGCCCTTCCTTCAATGGACACACTTATGGAAAGTTTACTTTTTCAGTTGTTGTCAATGATTGTTGTGCACGTGTTTAAAGGAGATTTTTTGCACTGTTCACAGTTTACATTGAAAATGCACATCTAAAAAATTAATTGTGAAAAATTTTTTTTGCTCGGAATACTTTCTAAAAAATCGGAATTCTTTCCAACAAAGGTCCATGCGATTGTTATGGATGAAGAATAAAGACCGGAAGTATTTGAGAGTATAATTGAATAGACGTCTTTGTTAATCATTTCATGAGCTGATAATTCTCTGAAGTAGTTTTTATAAAAAAAAACAGTAACATCGAAAACCGGCCTCTTTTTCTAGTTTTTTAGCAGTATGAATGAAATTCTCGAACATTTGCGTGAATCTGGTGAAATACAGTTTTGATCAGATTTTGGTTTGCATCTCTATCATCCCGTAACAACTCAATAACTTCTCAATTCTCTAAATGAAACAAATGGTATAGAGGGGAAGGCATACAACATAAGCTTTCCGAGCTAAGAGTTGAAAATCGTGCCAAAAGTTTATTTCGTCATCATGTACAATCAACTTGCAATGCAAGCCAGCAAACATTTGCTTCGTATTCGGCATTGTAACCGAATTGGGATTGAACAAACTCAACGGAAGGTTGCCGATGATGTAGAATCGGGCTTATGATTCAATCAAGTCTGTGAAAACGGCATGGTGCCCCGACTTCCTTTATTGGTTGCTCTGCTGGCCACCGTAAGGTTAATTTATTTATTTATTTATTTAAATTAACCTGATTAAACATCATCATAATCGTTCTGCCAAAACAACGCACCAGGCTTATGATCGACGTGCTTTTTTCAGTCAACATTCGACAGCCTCATGAAGTATACAAGAATGGCAGCAGAAGCAACATGGAGAGAACAGGAAATTGGACCAGACGGCATCATTTGTGGCAGGCATTAAGATTGTTCGCTACGTTTCAATCCAAACGGGCTAGCATCCCGACAAATACGTATAAAAGTATATCCAAAATTCTAAATTGTTTCATTTTCGTGTTGTTTTTGGTGACACTGCTACAGAGAAGAACAAGATATAGATCATTTGTATAGCTATGGTCGCTTTAGACTTCTATATGAAATCCACGTCAAAATTGAACTGAATTTTGGTTTATTACACAACAAAACATCACATTACATTATCTGAAAAACTCACAGAACAGTTTAACAAAATTCAAACTCTACAGTCAAGATTGATGCATATTTATATGCTCGACTTGCATTTTTCAGTCGGGTTTTGTATATAGCAGCAATAATTTGGCAAATATTTGGAGAAGCACGGTTTTATGGCGCTCGCATCAGTTTAGAGCTGGAAGTGTGGAATCAGCCATTGAATTAATCTTTGCCGTTTATTATATCGATGAAAAGATGGTTCCAACGATTGTTAAAATTCCTCGCACCAGGAAGGATGTGAGTGGATTAGGGTGAAATAAAAATTACGGCAGCGATTGGTACATGTTTACCCCGGTTTCGGTTAACTTTGTGCCAGCTTGGGTTTCGATCTATATTAAACGGAATATCAACGTCAGATCCAATGAGCCTGATGAGCAACTTGAACGAAAAGTTTGCTACAACATACACCCGACCCAAAGTTTATCAATTAGTGGTTTGTTATTGCATCAGCAGTTCTCCAATCTCCACGCTCATTGACTCACCCGGTAGGGTTACGGGGCAAGTAAGCGTGGATAAATTAATTCTGTAAACCGCTTTGCATGAAAGTGCATTCAAGCGTTACGACGAGCATCGCTTGTGGTAGTGCTAAACCACTCATGTTCATCAATCTCACGCGATGTAGCGTAGAGAACGCGGATCGGGAACAGTTCGCGTGCAGGTGTGTGCTCCAAACCGGGCGTTCGCATTTCACGAAAAACACATTATAGAATGGTATGGAAACGAAGAGAACTAAAAACAGTGCTTGGTAGTTTATAGCGGAACATAATAAAATAACACACATACCAAACAAAAAACCACACACGTGTCCAATGAACCCACCCCATAATCAATCGCTCGCTCAGCTAGTAACCTTTGCAGAAAGTTCTGGCGCTGCTATGCTTCGGTGGCGCCGCTCATCGAAACATAACAAATCCAGACGCACCAATAACCAGAACCAGTAACAGACTTTCGAGAGTATAAGCCTGGACGGGATGCGTACGCAAGACAGGGCTAGGGCAGGAAAGGGCATCGGTCTAACGAACGATAACGTGCACAAATTGCTCCCGGTTGTGTGTCAGGATGTGTGAAGGATGGTCGAGGCTGTGGGCAAATATGCAAAGCATGTTTAGGGCCGCCCGTTGTTGTGTCCCTTTGCCCGGCAAATGGAATGGAAAAATAGAGCGAGAGGCTGAGAGCGCTGCTCGCCTTGTTCAAATCCCTCTTTCGTCACTTCGTCAGCAGCAGACAACTTCATCCTGTGTGTTGTCGCCATAACAAACGCATATGGGAATATTGCAGTTTAGCCGCCGCATTGCGTACGACTAGCAGAACGAGAGAGACAAAAAAAAGACTAACTCACACAGAAAATGTAGCAGCTGATACATCTACACCCCAGAGGAAGCTTTTCTGTGAATGGTGTTCAAAAAAGTGCTCGCGTCATCGCGCTGCTTGACCAAAATGAGGCCCATGTAGGCATCCAAATTAAACCGATGAACCGTTGGACAAACGGGCTGATTGTGTACCGCTTCGCGCCTGCAGCGGTTGACCCGATATCGCACCGGAACACAGTGACTTTGCTTCGATGCGTCCGCGAACGCGGTTTAACATGCTTCACTTGCCCCGGTTACAATACAACACGGCAGATGGTGCTTGTGTTTGAAGAAAGGATAGAAAGAGAGGTTGGCCGAGAGGCGCAGAGAGGGAAGTGAATTGGCACGAGGCTATAAAATATAGCCTTAGTTTAGCAATGCTGGAAAAGAGCGGAAGATATTAAATAAAACTAGCATGTTCAAAATATACGCAACGAGTTTGAGAAGTGTAAAATATTCGAGATTGGTAGTAGAAATGCTAGCATTACTTGCACGAGGATAAGTAACATTAATTGATAAAGCAAATGAATATTCTCTGAATGTGAATAATATTGAATTACTGCATTAAACATGCTCTAAAGATAACACGACTGTAACGCAGAGTTTATATTTTCTTTGTAATGTGTGCTAGAATAGTTCAAGCGTCTCTTCAATAAATTGATTAAACCAATATTCCTATATAAAACAAAGGAAGTCATCGCGAATACATACTACGCTCCTTTGTACAGCAAGTGCAACCTTATCAAGAATTGCATTCCTAGCCAATGTATGTTTTAAAATTATTGTTCATCGGTATGACTTCGAACTTGACCCATCAATCACGGCGATTGATCAATGTTGATACGTCAATGAGCCTCCATATTTGCAAAATCTTCCGTCCAGAGAAAGCATGACTAATGTTGTTTAACATGCATAATTTTTTGTCTCTGTTCTTGGGGTACTGATTAAAACTATGTTTGTTATCACATGCTATTGCATCAAACAGCAATCTGCAGTTTTTAATTATCGAAAATAGAGACAAAAATGTGTTTTACAATACAAGCTGTTTTCAACAATTAGCCTTAAAACATACATTTAACTAAAGTTCAAGTCCTGCCTCCAGCGTCACATAATACCGGTGAACGGCGGTCAATTTGGTCCGCTACTTGACACTTGCCCGATATGTTGACACCACCATGGTTTCAAAGCACTCCTATTCCTTTTGCACGGCCACGGCACCAAAACACGGGGCAAGATCAAAGAGTAAAATGCGCGATTTTATTTACCGTACGCCCGTTCCATGTATAAAGCGTGCCGATTGGAAGGATTTCTTGCTCCGTACTTGGTCACGCAGCATCCCGGCCCGAGCGGGACGTGAGCGGGAACGAGAAAGATCGATGGAGATTGAGCATGCAAATATTGAATCACGCAATTGAAACATTAATCTGATGATTTGGGTCATGTAAGTAGCAGAAAAGAAATCGGCAAAAAAGCACGTTCCCGTCAAGGGAGGGGAAAACGCGCGAGAATCAAACAGGGGGAAGGAGAAGAAAAAAAGGTAGTTTGACAGTGAAAGTATTTGAGCGAGTTTGATCGGTTTTGCAAGAGATATTAAATAAGCTTAAAGATCTGCCAGTAGTTTTTCTATCGCAAAATGAGATACGAACACCACTATTAACAAAAAAAAGTAAAAATGTTCGGCGGAATGTGAATAAAACATTAACATTGTAAACTAATGACGTGTTAAACGCTCAACACGCTTTGAAACAGATCGCCTGTAGTGGCGACCGTTTTGTTTGCGTTGAAGTGCGACGATCAAAGATTTCAACACGGTGGTCGGTGAGACCCGGACATCAAAAGAATGAGTGCGACCAACCGCAGACTGACGTTTGCTATGACATGGCGTGATTGAAATCGATCGCATGTCCTTCCTGCGAGCGATCTTTTTGAGAAGAAAAAATGGATTCCATAAAAAACATGCTTTAAGCTCCGTTTGCTCACAGGGAGAATGTTGGTTATGCATGTATTAAAAGAAAACAGGCTTATGGTACATTTCCAAAATCAATTTATTAGCAATAACAACGTATGAGAACACTTTCCATCTAATAAAACGGGGCTAAAACTAGTACAAACGGTAACATTGTTTTGTATATTACCCCAAAATTATACGATTCCTACATAAACACACGAACCTCCTTCCGGTTATTGACCGAAAGGAGCCAAAACAGACGAGTGAAAGGGCAAATTTCACATAACATGCCCTTTCTCCATCGATAACAAAACAGAAGCGCCCTCGTACCGAATTAGGCCGAAAATAATCATTTATATTATTGATCCCATCCTCCGCTCATCTTATCGGTCGTACAAGACCAACCATCTCTGGCATTCCATCGAACGAGGCAAAACGCCGTATCATATGGCAGACATAAAACGGTCCTCCTCCTTCTACCGGTTGTTGGACTGGTTTATGTAGTAGAATATTACCCTCATACCATACAGATAAAGCGTCTGCTAGAAAGACGTTCGTGAGCGTTGTTCGGAATGGATGAATTTCAGGGAACACTTGGCCTGTTATTTTTGTTGTAAAAGTAACCACAGCTTCCTGCATTCTTGATAGAGGTTCGTAGATCACGAGTTTATGTTAGATTGCTGGAGCAAATATACTTGATCTTTGGATCGAAGTATTGCGTCTGGTTCATGAGAGCCGGCCGGTATTGCGGTCAAGGTTGACAAAATAAATGTAATCAAACCGTGATTGAATTGACATAAAGGAAAGAAGGAAAGCAATACAATTTCCTCCAAAGTGCCACAGGGATATCGGTGAAGCATTTTCGGAATTATTGGATGGCAGGCTCCACCTCATCTAAATCCAATTTGTGAACCAAAGGACTGGCAAAGCACGCAATTGTCCAGAAGAGTATGTTCATTATAGCGGACGAAGTATGGCAGAGACAGAAGACGCACGGGGAACTGGGGCCTTTTGTTTCAGAAGTTCACCGAGCGCACATTACATCATGATGTAAGAGATACACGGGTGAAGTGATGTGTAAAAACGTCCTACAATACACTTACCGTGTAGGAACTATCTCCGATGGTTGCGTTGGTCGATGCGATTATGTTATCTACGTTTTAGACGTTCAAAGGTGATAAATCATTCGTTGTTAATCCAAATTCGATTTATCAGACGTCATTTGTAATCCGGCGCGTATATCATTTCACAGTACTGTGTTCCCAAAAGCAGATAAGTATTCCGTTGCAGCAGTTAACGATTCACTAGAAAACACCTCTTTCATCACATGAAGAACTTCTTGTGCCTTTTTGTAAGCTTCAAGATACGCGGCTCATAGGACTATAATTTTTCTCGTTTCACTTTTTTATTGCATTGCCGCCACGGAAGAGGTCGTTGATCATGCACACTGATGCAGCGGTATCGGATGCATCTTTCCGGAGGCTTTTTCTCACACTTTCTCACCCCCGGTCGGGGCACTATCATTATTTTCACGGTCACGATTGCATCAAATCACATTGCAGACAAGCCGTTGTTGGTGGGGTTATGTTTTCACTATCCACTCTTTGCATGCCGTTGCACTATTCCTTCCATGGCAGCATTTTCAACATCACTTCATTTGCGAACGTCGACAGGCGACCTTGAAGAGGCACGTCAAACTTTTCGCACCAACTTATGCAAAAATAAAATTACCATTCCCAATCATACTATGCACACTTTTGGGCGATATTTTCACAGCCTGTGACTGAGTTGAGTTGCCGCCGGTTGCTTTTCACTTATACCTTGGGATCACAACAACCCTTGACACATAGGAGACAGTGCTAGAAGAGGCTTCCACACCACGGCGCTGAGCACTGGGTTGTCAAGGAACGAACGATGCACGGACGAAAACAACAACTGAACCCTCTTCCTCTCGATACGTTTACCCTTCCATACAACAGCTCAACACTCACACCAAATGCGCACGAAAGTCGTTGAATGGTCGCGACGACGAAAACACGTCCTACCCGGTGAATGTTTTCGATGAGACTGAGCGAGAGAGGGAAGGAAACAGTTTATGCTACGGGCTGCTCGCTTGTAGCATGGAAATGAGCGGAGCGTTGCGTGGATTCTGGAGAGAAGCGATTCGAAGAATGAGAGTTTGGGATGGATGCGTGAGAGCAACCGAAAGACAGAGAGCATTGAATGAGAAAGTGGATCTTTCCATAGTGAGAACGATGTGAGAAAGCATATGCGCGGAAGAACTCACGCACTTTGCGTATGGGAGTGAGCGTGACGAGTTTTTGAAATTCCGATTCAAAAAGTGAAATGTACAGCGGCATAACAAAATATGTAATTTAATAAAAGTATTGCCTTAATCAGTAATCAACGACAACCGATGTAATTTATTAAAGTCAGTTCTTGTAATTTTCTGTAAGCTAAAGTTGTTTGCATACTTTTATAACTGCAGTATCAGATGAGCGTTGGACAAAAATGCTAATTAGAAAAGATGTAACAACCGTGACACAACGCATGGAAATTTTATTTAGTGCTGTAGAGAAGTGTTGCGTATTTTTAGCACTCATGCGTTGTTTGCTGAATGATGTTGTCGCAATATGCGTTCATAGCTGATTAACATTCTTCTAAGCGAATAGATGGTAAGATGGTCCTTATGGAGCTCGCAAAGGTTTTTAATGGAGCAATAATTAAGTTTAAGACGAAATGATCTCATATAAATCTAACATTACATTAAACATACGTCGTTATTGAGTCAATATGCTTCTGTATTGAGCCTTTTAGAATTTAACTTTAAGACTAATGGACTGTTGCAAATTGAATAAACTATCAGGCCTCATAGTATGCAAATACACTCGGAACGATGATTGACATGCAAATTGGCTTGCATCGGAATGCAATTTTCGAACCATCGATTGAATACGCATCCGGATAGAGTATTCCTGCCAACTGTCTTCGATCTCTAGTGTACAGATCCAACCCGTCTGCGTATGAGCAAAACGTAAAGGCAGAGATAAACGTTGGCAAGTTGCTCCGTTTGCTTCAGCAAATGTCTTAATGAGTACGTGCCTTCCGTCCTGGCGTCGCACCTTGAATGAGAAGCGAACGGTAGACCAGCTTTGCATCAAAAGAGCAATATCCTCATCTAGGGGATAGCTTGTAACAGAAACAGGTAATGTAGTCGTTGCAATGCAAGGCAAAGTGGTTTTTGCTGTCTTAAGCGCTCAGTACTAATCGGAACAGGTTTATTGCATTGAAGTGTCGATCGCTTCATTTGTTGGAAATAATGTTCATTATGATGATGGTGGTTTACGATCAGATTGAGTGGGCAAATCAAAAGAAGTTAAATTAGCAATCTGTTTAAAAGAATATTTGTTTTCGCTTGGAAGTAACTCATACAACATAAAAGCTTAGCATTAGTTGATTTTGCAGATAGAGTTCAATTTGGAACAATCACAAAAACTGCCTAGCCATGAGCCAAAGGTATGTTTTGCATCTGTAACTGAACATTTTTTTTGTCTGCTGAAATATACTGCGTTCAAGCGATATTGTTGTGCTGAGAAGGTAATTTGATACTTCCGTTTACTATTCATAATTGACATCAATTAATTAAGATGGGACAAAACGGATAGACTAAAGGCCAGAACCACCATATAAGCTGGTCATTGCTCTACTCTCGGTTATGCATGGAGAATGATCCTTTTGAATTAGTTTAAATAGAAACGAAATAAATATCTTGTTTCATGCGGGAAGCACTGAATCCTTTATTGCGGTTCCTGACATCCTCTTTTATTGCGGGTGAATTTAAAGGATTAATTATGAATTATGGGAAAGAGCGATGGTGGGAGGATGTGATGAAATAATGAAAGTATCATGTTACGGTCCCATTCATGAAAGCTAGCGCTTGGGCTTATGAAAGAAACCAAGTGACGGTTGATAGAAAGGATGTGATGCAATTGTGCAGACATGGGAAACAGATTTTTTTTTTTGCGTTTTGGTGATTTACTTGTATTGGTTGTTAATATTATTATAAGGTATTGTGTGTATCGTGTCATCAATATTGAGCAAAAATTTCGGTGTATATTCACCGAAAACATTATTGAAATGCGATTTTATGCCAATGTAATGCACTTTAAGCAGCATAAACTTATTGTGAATAAACTGCCAGAATCTTATAAAATAGGTGACAATACACATAATAAAACCCACCAGAACCAGGACACGAGATCAAAACGTGTATTAATGGATTGTCGGTACGGCAATAAATTCTGTGCACATTAATTAAATCAACACTTTTCCCATCCCTGTTGCTCATTGTTGAGTTGTCATACTTTTCCCAAGGTGAGGATTGGAATTGATTAATCGATTTTAAATGTATAGTTTGGATTTTTGCCAGTCCAATCACAAACACGTTATTGTTGATTGTTTTTCATATGAAAAGGCGTGTTTATAGCATTACTGTGCATGATTGGAAATTGTCGGAGTAAAACATAATAATTCAATTTACTATTCTAGTGATAATATTGGAGAAAGTTCCATACGAAATCAATCAATTATAGCTCCATACGAAATAAATAAAAAAGTAGTTGCTAGAACTCTGTAGCACAAATCCTGAATATTATATGATTTTTTTAAATATCAGGAATAATGGAGTTGTGCTACTGTATAGATTATAAACTTATGAAACATCATGGTACAAAACAATGCAAACCAATGTGTTCGTGCCGTGAAGACGCCACAAAATGGTAGGTACAGTTTGGGACATGTGTAGACGAAAACAAACTGCTACAATATTTGCTCTTGCAACATGTTTCGTCTGCTCAATGGTGGCCAGTGTTAAACATTGTGTTACAGTCACTCCACTGTAGATTATCCACTTTAAGGTAGGTGGCAGCTTGGTTTGTTTTTGGTGTGGGTATCAGCAGATGGTTTACGATAAAACTGCACCCTGTGTGATACTCGAAACGTGTGCTGCATATTTAAGATGGATGTGGAGAAAACAATGGTTATGCATTACGCTTCGCTTTACCAGCATGTTGAACAAATAATTGAAACATGTAATATATCCAAGAGAAGTATAAGCGTGTGAGATCATTATAGCTGTAGTCTTTTTTTGTATATTTCTTACTACAGGGGGGGGGCAAAATTAGTTCATGAATAACTAAATTTAAATATTTTATTTTTATTTAGTATATTTCGATTTTTTATATTACTCCTCACCTTTAATTTTATTCGTAATTCAAATATGAGCACAATTCCCAGAACGTTCCAAATATTTAATTGCACATAATTTAAGGTACAATAGTCTGGTCAAATTCCATGCAACATTCAATGCAGCATCTGCAAACATTGCACATGTCTTACGAGCTGTTCAGGGAGATCTGCCATCCATATAATCCTTGCTTTTATTTGTTCTTGAGGAATGGGCTGACCGTAACGTGCCATAATCCTTTCGACAAACATTTAATTAGTGTTAATTCCTGCATCATCAGCTGAGCTGTTTCGAAATGGAAATCCTTTGTCTGTATGGTACGGCTATGGAAATGCGAAATCCCACACAACGTGGCAGAAAATGTCAACGTACAATCATGAACGATTGTTTAACAATGTTTCGATCATTCTGACGACAAGAGCAAAACTGATTGTTGATTGTAAAATTGTATAAGAGGATTAAGATAATTGAACCTAAGCGGTACAAGCGAAACAAAACAGTTATACAATAACATTTAAAATATTGTTCATTCATTGTGAATATTAATTACCGATAAAGGATAAATGAAAACAAAACTTCATTCCGCTAAAAGGTGTTAAAAGCTAAACAAAACTAAATTGCATATCATTTCCGGGTGGGAAAAATTCTACCTTTCCCACTCGCCATAGTCCAGTGGAAATGTTACTGCTTGTGATAGTCAGACTTTTAGTGCAAAAAATTGCATACATAATATCGAAGTCATGAGGTAGAATACAGGATGGCACGTTTGTCAAGGGTCTTTTACGCTTTAATGCGATTTTGTACTTGCTTCGATTACGAGAGTACCGTTACGATTTTATTTTTCCTCTGAAGATGATCCTCGTTGGTTAAAGCAGAGCGAATGGAAAATCTATTTCGCTCAAAATGTTTGCACATGCTATGAATATTAATGTGGAAGAACTTATTCTTAAGGACACTCCGAGGAGTGATTGGTAGCTGCGCATGCCAGTAGTTTGCCAGTCACTGATAGTTTGTAGGACGGGAAGGAGTGTGTAGTCCAATGTGCATGCTGTTCTCTACCTAGTTAGTTAGTGTTTGTAGCGATTTAAATTGCTGTGTTGAAATTTCGGCTTTGCTATACGGAAGCACAGTAATGGAGAGCATTTTGCATTTGCATTTTATGTATGCATATTAACTAGAGCAAGGCATTCTGGGCCTCGGAAAATTCCCATTCAAGTAAAATTAACAAATTCAATTTGATTTTCACAGTTTTGTTTTTCAACAGAATCAAATTATTAGTTTTCAATTAGAAAGGGTGCAATATTTTCTCTTTTTCAAATAAATGTTAGTAATGAAAAAGTTATGCTAATCATACGCGATTTTCATGATGGACGAATATGATATTAAATTGTGCTTGGAATAACTATACCTTGTGACCTTTACTTACGTGAATATATTCTGAAAAAGCTACTATTGTGCTGTTCCGGCATTATAAATCAATCCTAAAATAAGACTAATGTGAGCCTGGTATAACAATTATGACGACAAAGGTGTAAACGACATAATATACAACAAAGGTGATCTTCGTACAAAAACGTTGAGCCAGACGTGGAAATGATTGTACGATTGTCATCCAATCAACCACTACTGTTACCTTTGTTCGGATTGTGATATCTTCGTTCTTAGGTTCCATTGTCAAAAGAGGTGGGTTAAGATGAACGTGCTCTAAAGAAGTATGTGGCTGTTGTCATCAAGATCGTGTATAATGCTTTATGGTGCTCTACTACTGTGGTAAGATCGTAACAATAAGATACAGAATGTTCACACTTGGCTTGGAAGGGTGTTGCTATAGTTTGTAATTAGTATGTTTTCAGGAGTTAGTTTAATATTTTGTATTTACGATTGTCTCTTACCGTAATGTACTAAAAAATGAATATGTACTATACAATATTAAAGTTACACGAATTGTACCTATCTATTTCAAAGTATCCGTTAACATAATTCACTATATATATATCGTATCCACGATACTCTTGCTAATAATACAGCGTAAAATAAATTATATCGTTTATTAACTTCAACTCGTGACAACGAACACCGCCTTCAAGAAAAACAATTAATCTTGCTGTTTTATGCCACACACGAACTTAGCAGATTTTACAGCGAAACAAGTTTCGTTACACGCATGAAAGGGCGTTTCTCTACCCACGAAACCAAATTGAATTGTTTCGAATTGTGTGTGAGAAAACGATTATGCACTTTGATAGGTTGTACGCGGTATCCGTTTTTGAGGTTTTGAGTGGGATTAACGAAACACATTTGTGTAGAGGCGGCAACGTTCACCTCGCTATGCATGTGTTTTCTTGTTTATTTGTTTAAGGTTGTTCAAAACAAGTAATCGATGTGATAGATTCGTTGTGGAGGTTTAGGAATAAGTTGTATAAAATCGATAACTTAGCATTTATTGTTTTCATTGATTCTTTGCATCTTGCTTCGATTTCTCGGCCCAACAAACTAAGCAAACAGTACATATCAGGTTTCATTGCAACTGTTGAGTGGTTTTTGGAAAGGAAATATGCATATCATTTAACTTCGTCATTAGCATATCTGCACGAATGTGATGAAGGAACCATCAACGCTGCCAATGAAGATGTCAATCAAAAATCGAAATCTTGCATCCTGTGTACGTTTCAGCACACACTGTTAATGAAACACGAAACCGCAGAATCTTGAGTGAAAGTGAAAAAAGCAGCGAAACTTGATTGACAGATTAATATTGATTCTTGTCTTGGTTGTCGATTAAATCCATCACATGTGAATCCCACGTTCTCATCCCACGCACAGTTGAAAGCAAGAGGCGCATTCAAACACATGTGTTAGATGTAAAGCTCGTTCCCAGGCAATCATTCAGTCAGAGGAGAAGCAGAGATAGGGTTACGCTTGCTAAACTGCTTGGGTTACAGAGTGAGTTAATGTTTTCCTTAAAGGATTACAAAAACATTTCGATCAAAGGTCAACTATTTTCAGCTGATGATTTTAATGGAAATGAGGTTAGGATTTGGCAATTAGTATCCGAATTTACTCTTGTTTCAATTATGTCCAAACTGCATGTAGAATACAATAAGATCAAGCGACAAGAACTTACGCTGATTGATTTACGTTTTATCTCTAACCCATTTTTCTTAAATTGTTCTTATCTCAATGTTTTTGGTTCACGACAATTTACGATACATGTTCACTTTTTTTTGACAGTTTGTTGAAATCTAGAAAAACTAACTTTTACAAGCTCGGGAAACCACATGTGAGTGTTTTGCACAGCAAACACTATGTGGTCTTGATAAAAAAAGAATTGTAACGTAATCCATTCTGGCATCCTGTTCTTAGTGCAAAGCATTATTCAACACACTGAAAGAAATTCGCTGAAAAAATATCCGAACGAGAAAATTTCATTCATTTTGTAGAAGGCTCACTAGTTTGCCCGTACACCACTCTACGGCTAATTGTGCTTAACAGATTATCTTTTCCGCTGATTCATTTTTTATGCCACGGCACGTATCTCCGCACCTACCCTGGCCCTGGAGATCGGGCGATATTTCACGCAAATAAAACCACGATTGCGTGCATAATTCAAACCGTAAGGCGCGGCGAATATTTTCAAACCGTGCACAGGAAGGAAGGAAAGATAAATGGTTTCGATGAAAATGGCCAGCGCTTCGGTCATGGGTCGTGAGAATCGAACGCATCCACCAACGCAAACCAGGAAGGAAAGGATCATCACCGTATCGCGAAGGTTAATTTGTACTGTGCACCAACGGAATGCCCTGTCTGAACTTCCGAGGATAAGTTTCCTGTGGTTTTTCCACATTTGCTGCTCAGTTTTTTGTTTGATAATAAAGTTTTTAATGGAAAACCAGTCTTAAGATTTACTACAAACATTATGCGCATTGCATAGTTAAATGTTTTATACATTTTAGGGTATATACAACGATTTCTTCTAGTGCAACACTTGTTAAAATAAAGAAAGCCCAACAAAAATAATATTATTATGAGAAATGTGTGTAATTATCTGATTTATTTGCAAAAAAACGAAGGAAATAGCAATTTATAAATGAAACTGAAATGTTGTCTTAAACAAATGAAGATGATCGTCTTATAAATGAGAACTGATTCAGTAATTATTAATGGCCGTCCAACAAACACAATCGTTAAGGCTACATATGTTTAGAATTAAAATACGTTCAGGTTTGCAGCATCTTGAAGTTTACTCACATGTCGCATTAATTTCTGTCACGGATTGCGTGGATGATAAATGTCCCATGATCCAGCGACTTGTATATGCGTTCCAGTTTTGTTAGTTCTCAGAATGTTCGTAAGTATAGCTGCAACTAACGAGGTGGCGTTCAGAAGGCAAGAAATAAAAACATTTTTAAAATGAACCATCTTTCTTCGCGTGATATCCTCAGCATGAACGATCATGTTCCTTCAACTCAGAGATATACATTTCTGGGACTTTATTACTAATTTGTCGAAAGATATCTTGTTGCAACTTGTGTTTGGTAAAGATCAAAATATTGTAATACATTTTATTTTGACGCTCTGCAAAATCTGAAATCAATGTAATTTTAAAACAAACAAACCTTCACGATACAACGTTGATGCCACCTCTGAGAAAAGTTTCTTTCAAATGTTTACCAAATATATGTAAAAGAGAATGAGTATTTCGAAATAAATTGAGAAACAAAGTGTTCATTTTTTAATTATTTCTTTTATTTTTGTGTCTGTGTATGATTTGTGATAAATGCATATTTTTGAGAAGTGTTGGATATTGTGTATTATTTGGTCAACACAGTGGAAATGTATATGGGTTAGAAGAACATCGCTTCATACTTGCTGTAAATAATTTTCTAGCCGATGTTGCAAAATTCAATTCTATGATTTATGGTACAGTACTTTTTTCCATGCTATTGTATGTGTTATATACAACCTGGAAAAGATGAAGAAAAAAGGTATTAAAAACAAATGATTGTTGTTGCAGTTACATGAATATTTTATTCAAAAGATATAAGGTATAGCATATACTAGCAGCGTTTAGAAGCACGTTTCAGAACTTTCGTTAAGCAGTGATCTACGATCGCTTGAAGCATTTGGCACTAATGGTACATGATCCCACACAAAAAGGTTAATTACCAACGGGAGAAACAATGGTGAAGAAAAGATTCCCAACAGTAAGTAATTAAGGGTAATTATTTCGCATAGATAGCTCATCAAGTTCTTTAAGGAACAGTATTCGCAAGGAAAGGAAGAGATTGTAATTAATCTACTGCTTTATTTTTTACCATGGTTGAGCTTTTGCAGAGGAAATTTATTGTTTAAAGTTAAAGCGCGCGGATAGGATACTCAAATATATTCAAGAAATTTAATTTTAACATGCTTAACGCTGTTACGCATCTTTCAACGAAAAAACTGGTTAAATATTGTTACGTTTATATAATAAATTAAAATCATACTATACTCACCAGAACTGTTTGCTATGGTTCGGCTTTCAACTAGAACTCTTAATTTAAGATACCGTGTAATTACTACAATTTTCCTGAAGCAAAACCAACATAAGCATCTAGAATGAAAAAAAAAATGGACAATATTTATGTTAATTTTACGATTTAGGGAATGATGTATTATTAATTATTATGTTTTTTAATTATTACGTTTTTTAAAAATAATAGCTTTTTTCAACAAAATGTTGATATTTTTGAAATATTCCAGTGAAAACAATTCAACGCTTCGATGTATTGAATTCAATTTGCGTAACTGAGTAATTATTGTTTTTTCTTGTCTGAATTGAGACGTTTCCTTCAATAGATGTGTTTCTTTCTCTGTAACAGAGATCGTAGCGGAAACAGCTCGTTCCAGAAATAAAAGAAATTATGATTCCTTGAGGAAAAGTGTGTGGTAGCAATTGGACTAAAAATAGCAGAAACGGAGATGTGGCATGGAGATGTACACAGTCACTGTGTAGGGTGCAATCACTAGTTGGCAATTAAAAACAAACCTAAGGGAAACGAGAGAGGTTTCTTGATGCAATATACGGCTGTATGACAACATAAATGAACTGTTTTAGCCATGACAACTTATCGCATTGAAACTTAAAGAAAGCAGTGTGACAGGAATTGTGACGTTTTTCCTTACCTTTTTCATAAGGAATCAATTTAAAAAGTGCACGTCTTTGTAATCTGATGGAAGACACATCTAATTCTGACTGCTCGGAGGTGTTGCCATAACCAATCGGTTCATTATTCTTTGTTTTTTTGCAAAATTTTCGGCAAAGGAGCTTTGAAATTTATTTAATGGGTACCAAAACCACTTTTTCATTGTTTCCAACTACAGTTCGCATACTCAAAGTTTTACCATTAGTTGGTTGTCTAATATTTTTTAATTTTCACAAAAAATGGTAATGGAGAACAGAGGAGCAAATATTGTGCTAAACTGTTATAGATATCCAAACTGCAATCTGATATCGTATCCAAAATGAATCAAGTTCCCTTAAACTTTACTTTAAAACAATCCCAATTATAAAGCAAATACACGACTTGTTCCCGAAAGTATTTTTGCGAGCTGTCAAAGGTCACTCACGATGTCGGTGGTTATTTTATCGAGGACGGCGGATTGTCATTTAAGACGTTGTATAGTTTGAAAGCTTGTTATGTGGTTTGGCATTTGATGTCAGCAGTTTTGCCCGGCTAGACAGTTTGAACAGTAATAAACTATAGTTGCCCTGTTACCTGTCTCGCTAATACATGTGTCGATTGATTAAACGGTTGAGATTAAATTATTTCGGTTGGAGCTATAGTGTACCTATCCAGTATCGTTGCATTAAAGCCTCTTCAACGACTTACGTGCTTCGAGCTCATAAATCAATTGTTTGAGTTTCTTCCCACTCAATGGATGGAGAATGATGCGTTCGCGTTTTGTCGGACAACGTAGATTTAGTCCCAGCTGAAACACTTGAAACATATCACATGAGGACTTCTAGAGAAGTTGCTAAACTTAACAATTAGGGATTTTTAAATTTACCATAGTAATAACATGAGTTGGGATAATATATAAATCAACTCTGAACTGGATTTGACACTACTTCTCGGTTAAATCGCTTTGTGTAAAAGTTAATTTGTTATTTGTGAAGAATACAAAATACAGATACTACTATTATTTGGTTGTTCAACGATATAATATGGTTGAATATTTTGAGTTAAGTAAATGTTAAGTTGTGTCTTATTTTATGTTGAGAGAAAATGGGAAGCAAATGTAAAATTGCACTTTTGCAATTAGCATTAAACATAGGGCCTAAAGTAGAATAAGAAAAAAGAATTTCTTGCATTAATATTGAAATGATTGTTGACTAAGCAAACTGGTGCTTGTATATAGTTGTCAAGTGACAAAAGCGATCATGAGGCTAACAGAAAAAAAGGAGAAACCGACTAAGTGACGTGACATGCTAACGACACGTGCGCATAACAAGTCGAGCGTGGCAGACGTGCGTATAATTACATCACCAGTCAGCATGATATTTAATGTTGGGGAGTAAGATGCACATGTCATGTAAGTCTACAAATCTTTTCCGACCAAACGAAGAGAATATAAAACAAGTATTTCTGGAGCATAGCAATTAAAGTCCGTAAATTATTAAATATTCTTTTCATGTTAGTTTGGCAAAGCAGACTGAGTGCAAAGTCCTTGATTTTTGTAACTTCATTAGACATGGTATTTTATTATTATATAATTACCGTTGTAAGTTAAATAATTATTATATAAGAGTGAGATATAAATTTTGCTAATCTTGTAATAAATCTTGCGCTGATCTCAAATGAGTTTATTTTTAGAAAGGACAGAGAGCTTCTCTCTTTCCTGCTAGCTGCAGGCAATATCTCACAAATGATTTGAAGATTATAAAATCTTAAAGCAAATATTTTGAGACCACTACGAAACAACAATAAATCTTTTCAAAGCTATGTTTTCCTACTGACCAAAGAATGTCGGTAAATCAACAAAACTTTGCATAGTGTCTCTTATAATTCGGTATAAAAAGCATTTGACTATTTACCTTTATGCTATGCTGGCTGAAGCTATTTATCTATTTAAGGATTTTTCAAAACGAATTTTGATTGATTGATTTGATTGTGATTGATGCAGTTTCATTGTAGAGAGGCATCATCGTAGAGCAGCGCAACATTATATGATGGTCTCAATGCCAATGATGCGATCTACGTTTGCACTAATTTCTGCTCTCATAAACGGAACGCTATAAAAATGTATGCGTTTTTAGGCCTATAAAAACTAACTCTATTTCAAATTATGTAGAAGTATTGAGGTTAAAAAATAAACCAATACTAGTCGAATTGCTTCTAAGTATAGCTTTCATGGTGCTAGAAATAGAAGTATTTCGGCATGGAAGAAAAAAAAACAAGTGTAAAATAACAAGTATCTAAATTTCCTTGCACAAACCTGATAATACCATTTTAACAACTTGTTTTCAGTATAGTATAATCAATGACTGCTCCTCCCTATTTAATATTCAATCGACTGCATCTGAATCGGACACCATAAGAGATTGACATAAAAATGGATCAGCGCGTGGATCGGTACGGCGTTTCTAGCCTGTCAATGTCAGTGTGTCTTGCATAGGGGGTGGATTCATGTGATTTCAAAAGCAATGATAATTTATGGTTTCCTTTTTGAGCGTATAAAACACATCCAACATCAACCATTAATGATGACGAATGTGGAAAGCCAGGTGTTGACTAATGGGCTATTAAACGAAAAGCAGAAAGAAGACCCGTGGGCCACTTTAGATGACGGAAAGATGATTTTACTGAGATGTTTTTTTTTGTGGTATATTAGTGGAGAAATCTTACTTTAAGAGATAAAAAGGGAACGCATAACGGCAAGATGAAGCGGTTCAATTCGCTTGCATTGAATGTATCATTGCATGTATGCACATAGTGGACATTTGGTAGTAGACATTCATACTGTGCTGACACCACTAATGGGAAATCGTTGTCGAACCCGTGGCTTCCAACTCGCTGGACATTTTCGACGGCCTGGACAATGTTCACTGTCAGTGATGGGCTGCAGATAAGATAAGTCTCCATCTGGTATTTTGGCGTCCTTTCGATCTTCGTGCTGGCCCGCTTGATGGTCTGTTAATGTGGATCGCCCTTTCGGGCCGTTATCTGTGCCAAGCAAATGGGCGAGCATCACCATCAAAAAGATGGGGACAGAAGGACTGTAATGGTGCGGTGAATAGTTTAGTTTGATGAAAACGTTATCATTTTATGATAATCGTTGGTCTTCCATATTGCACACGCATTTGCAGCCGTTTCGTTTATGGAACATATCAAATGGTGTCATTGAAGATAGCGAACTGAAAGGGGTTTGGTTGGCCCAATGCGTAATACTTCATAGGCCTATGGATTTTCTGCTAGTTTTGGTTTGTATCTTGTTTTGTTTTCGTTATAAACTAATGCCAAAACGTTAAGTTGCTCAAATTTAAGGAATCTGGATGTGATCATTTATCAACCTTGAATATTGAATGTATGCAGTTTACGGTAATAATTGATATGTCCTTATGCTCCAAATAATAGTGCATATCCCATGAAATCACATAAGTAAATTGCATTAAAAGAATAAAATAATTTTCAAAATGAGCACTGTGAGTATGTTGTGAACCATTGGACAGGAATGCCTTTGCTTCATTGCTCAAAATAGGCGAAAAATAAAGAGGGCAATTAGCATGACCCAAGAAAGAGCAAGCGATTAGTTCAGTTTGCAATTCTATACAATATATTTAATATTTATTGGAGAAAGCCACAACATTTATTCATTTAATATTCAATGGGCAGCGCAGTTCGGTCTGTTCAATGCAGCTAATGAAAATTTGATTGTACATCACAAACAATTCCGTTTAGCCATGGAAGATAGATGATCGTCTTGTTTGCATCCGAAACACATGAGCTGATGATCTCATAGATTCTTGTGTGGCCCAAACCTTTCTAACGAGCTCATACATTGTCGTTAAGGGAATACTCTTAATGTGATCAATACATGACATATTTAAAACTGTATTAAAATTAAACTTAACTCGAATGAAGTTTATTGCTGTACCTTACCTAACGACTTAGTTTCTTTGTATGCAGAAACGTATGTTATTGGCTTCTGTATCCTGGGCATCTTTAATCCAAGATATTTCTGCACAATTTTTAAAAAATATTTTCGGTCTCGATTACCTGTTTAATGAAAGGAAAAGAAATCATTAAAAAAATGAAAGAATGCAAACGATAGCTGTCGATTCTATACAGTTATATTAAATTAAAAGCTCAACCGTGATCCTAAGCCTTTTACTATTGGATAACTAATATATTATATAAGCGACTTTTATGCGATAAAATATGAACAAATAAAGAATAAATTTACCTTTTCAAGTATTCCCAACTGTATTCCATCATGAGAACGAAGCTGCCAACGTGATTGAAACAGCTGGTAAACATTCTATTCATTTTCATTGCTACACGAATGAGAGTAAAAAAAAACAAGGAAATTTCAGTCTTATGGAAAAGTGTATTCATTTTATGTAAGCATGAAGTAAGCCTTTAAGGATTTTCGTCAATGAAAAGTTCTTTAAGACGATCAAAAGCAACAATGAAAATACCGTCTTCTGCACGTCTTTTATTGTTGGTAGGGGTTTTCACAGTCCAATGACTGCTGTCCGTTCTTTAACGTTCTGAGTATTCGTGATGAAAAGGATTATTGGATGGGAATCTTAAATTTCTATGATGGTGCCTTTGTATGATGGAAAATGAATTCAATCAAATGTTTAAATATTTTATTCATTTCAAGTTATAGCCATGGTGAAATAAGAGAAGCATGCCTCACCATGTTACATTCAGGTAATAAATTTATTGGTTATCTTGAATATTTATTGTTTCTTACCTAACCACCATACGATATAGAATCGGTGTTATAGTGAAATAGAATGGTAATTGGAGGTTTCTTCATTCCTGATATTAAAAGTCTCTATTTAAAAGACGACCGAACGATCGCAATGTTCTGCAGCTCGACTTTATGCAACGAAGTTTTCCAATCACTTAACGTCACCTTGTTATCCATCCTCGTCGTTTGTTTCCTCGATTCCAAGATTCTATTTCATGTTGTTCAGTGTCAAAAAGAAAGAAGACAAGCTGCTGAAGACATTCGTCTTGAATTGAGGAAATCCCGTTTTGCATCATTTTTGCATAAGAATAATTGTAATTTTCCAAAGGTTTCGGTTACTCTAGTTAAAGTCCTTAGGATATAGTTTGTTAAGATTATGCTTTTAGCGTTTTTATTTTGTTGTTGAATGCAGCCACTTGTTTTCTTTATGGGGAAGTCCTTACTCGATTGAAACTGGAAATGAAAGAATGAATGAAGTATGTATTAGGTAATAAATTTAAAGAGTTTGAAATAAAAAAATCTTATGTTTTGTTAATAAAGTTAAATAAATAATACTTATTATAACAATAACACCCAAGAACGCCTCAAAAATGGTCCATATCAAGTGAGTTATTTGGAGTTAATGGTGCGTCCTTGATAGAATTATTGCAGTTTCCTCCTTGACCCAGCCCTGAACACCAGTTCAACACATTAATGTTGACAAGTTTTGGGTTAGCTTTGGGAGCCTCAGAGGTTTTGTTTATCTTTCCTTCTCGAACCCAAACAAAGTTTAGAAAGAGAATGTAAATTTGACTACGCATTTTAATCCTTCCTTGCAGCTAAATCCCTTCCGGTTTCACCCATAATTAAGGTTAAATTATCTGAACCTTCGTGCCTAACCAATTCAAATGATGTTGTGTGTGCATGATAACTTTAATAAGGCGCTAGCCTCAGTCGTTGAGAGCCATGATTTATTTACAAGCTCCCTTGAAAGATTCGACAATGGGTAAAGTTTTGATTGTGAATCACCTGTAAGCCCCAAAGGTGGAATAAAACAGGTCACATATAGCGATTCAGGATGGAATGGGGCAAAATGGTTTTTATATCATCTATGCAAATAAAATGATACTGCGGGGACAATGTCTCACTCGAACATGAACACAAAGGAAATACTGCGGAAAAAGCATCCCAAAAACCCTTTGGTTGTTATCATGGACAGTGACGGTGATAAATCACTTGCCACAATTTTGGAGGGTCAGTATCGTGGCATCCATCTAAAAGAAAAGAGGCAAGATTCACAAAACGAATATAACATGACTCAAAGCAGCATTGGATAATATGCTTTCACTTTGATGACATCGAGCAATATATGTTAAATCGTCGAGCCCATCAGCTTGCAATGCAACAGCAAAGAGCACCGCATTTAAGGGCAAATCTTCAGATACTTTGTGCCCTTGTCACGGAGAACATTAATTATCAATTTCGGAATCTTTATCTCGTTCATACTCGTTTGGGAGCAGCACATTAGTTGTTGAAGGTTTTGAGCGACCATAACAAAAACCTAACATTTAAAAAACCATCCTACGAGCGTAGGGTAATAGCGAGACAAGAAACAGAGCACACAGACATCTTAATGACTTCATATTGAAACTGGCGTTCTTTTAAGTTGTCCGGCTAATACAGAGGGTTGTAGTAGCGGCGTAAAACCTCTGCAGACCTTTCAGTGCTTCGAGTGTTTTTATAAATGGATTCATTCCTTGTAGTTTTGATTCTGATGAAGTTCGCTCGTTGGGAGCATTATTTTTAGCAGTTTTTGGACATTTAATATTCAATGTCATCGAACATATTAAAAGTTGTTGTGTACATTGAAACACTGTCAACCGAAGATAGAATAATGAAAGGAAAAAGTGTAATAATGTTTATTATTTATAATCAAGATGGCCTGAGCCTTCAATAAAAAGTGAAACAATCAAAAAGTGTATTTATCCCAAGGCTTTCATCAAATTAGAACAGTCTTTATAACAATGTTTATATCCCTTCTTTATGTACTGCTTTGCATCTCGCCTTACAGCAAAACCATGGCAAGAGCGGCAATAATTTATTCATTTATTTAAATGAAGCAAATTAAGCATAATTATAATCGTTATGCCAATATAAAGTTGAAGTGAATGATTGACGACGTTTCGGTCTTCAATAGGCAGTTACTGAATTGGATGTGCGCGGTAAAGATTGAGCTGAGGGAATGGCAGGCAATTGAGATGAGCGGCTGCATTATGACAGACAGAGCGCAGAACGTAGAAAGCATCGTGAATGAAGACTCCTCGAAATGAATGGACCGAGAAAGGGAGAAGGAGATGCTACCACACATCAAAACTCATCAAAAACTTCACAAGCGTGACGATACTTTGCGGAGTTTTTCGATTTGTTCAACTTTCTCGACGCCTTTTTGATACAATGTTTGTGTCTGATTTTATATGGCATGAAGTGAGGAAATGTTTGAACGACTTTTTCCTCGATTGGCTACATCGGAGTACTTCAATAAACTAGATGCATGACTTGATCAGGGTGAAATCGAGGCCAATGCATTAATTGACTGTGTTAAAAAAAGATAAATGAAATTGGAGCATTCCTGAGTTTGTGATCCTTGTTCCTGCATGTATGTCTGCATGTAAACATCCAGTTCAAGTATGTCAACTTTGTGTCATTTTGATTGTGTCAAAGCTTTCTATTATCTTGAATATTTTACCAATATTTAAGAATATTTTGCAGGCTGTTTTTATTTTTGGATAGAAAAACGAGGTTTCAATGCTTTAAGATTTTAAACAGTCAAGCAGCATTTCAATGTGGTTTTAAAATTTAACAATGATGCAATATTAGCCATACAATCTATCTACTTGATAACCCCCGGGTAGATTTGCATCATCAAGTTCAGTTGATGTTGAACTGGGTGAAATTCAATAGATCAGCAATTTATTTTTGCTCTATTACCCAAATGCAAAACGATATCGACCCAAGCAAAGAAAGATAATAATACATTTGCTTTTCATTCTGCGACTGATTGGTACAATGATGTATGTGTAAACATTATTGAGCCGAGTAGCGCAAAACATTGTTAAGCTGAGTAGAGCAATGTTCTATTAAACCTTAAGAAAAATAGTGATTGGTCACGGTAACATATAATTTTTAATTTACCAAATTTACTGAACTAAACAATAACGTACGTAACATTAAAGATTGTATTCGATGTGACTCATAAGCAAAGAGTAATACTTTATTTTTTACTTACAATCAGTATTTTCTCATTCTGATACTACATTTATGTTTATGTTTAAAACATAAACATAAACACAAACATAAAGTCTTCATATCTTAATGTCTTTAATGATATTCTATCATGTGAATAAAATATCATCTGACCTTTGCCGGCATCACATTGCTTTTATTAGGTCTATAGTATATGACCGCAATCGGCAAGGTACGGCTCGCGAACTGCATGCGAATTTTTACTATTTCGATGGTCTCTTTGCCATAGAAAGTTTATCGACCTCTGGTATAAGATATGATCCTGCCGGCTTCAGATTGTTAACAACACGGGAAAAGGAATATTTTCCAATACATTTTCCTTCACCATGAAAAACGAAACAGAAGCGAATTAGGCCGAAAATAATCATTTATATTATTGATCCCATCCTCCGCTCATCTTATCGGTCGTACAAGACCAACCATCTCTGGCATTCCATCGAACGAGGCAAAACGCCGTATCATATGGCAGACATAAAACGGTCCTCCTCCTTCTACCGGTTGTTGGACTGGTTTATGTAGTAGAATATTACCCTCATACCATACAGATAAAGCGTCTGTTAGAAAGACGTTCGTGAGCGTTGTTCGGAATGGATGAATTCCAAGGAACACTTGGCCTGTTATTTTTGTTGTAAAAGTAACCACAGCTTCCTGCATTCTTGATAGAGGTTCGTAGATCACGCGTTTATGTTAGATTGCTGGAGCAAATATACTTGATCTTTGGATCGAAGTATTGCGTCTGGTGCATGAGAGCCGGCCGGTATTGCGGTCAAGGTTGACAAAATGAATGTAATCAAACCGTGATTGAATTGACATAAAGGAAAGAAGGAAAGCAATACAATTTCCTCCAAAGTCCCACAGGGATATCGGCGAAGTGTTTTCGGAATTATTGGATGGCAGGCTCCACCTCATCTAAATCCAATTTGTGAACCAAAGGACTGGCAAAGCACGCAATTGTCCAGAAGAGTATGTTCATTATAGCGGACGAAGTATGGCAGAGACAGAAGACGCACGGGGAACTGGGGCCTTTTGTTTCAGAAGTTCACCGAGCGCACATTACATCATGATGTAAGAGATACACGGGTGAAGTGATGTGTAAAAACGTCCTACAATACACTTACCGTGTAGGAACTATCTCCGATGGTTGCGTTGGTCGATGCGATTATGTTATCTAAGTTTTAGACGTTCAAAGGTGATAAATCATTCGTTGTTAATCCAAATTCGATTTATCAGACGTCATTTGTAATCCGGCGCGTATATCATTGCACTGTGATGTGTTTCTGATACAGAAGTTAATGATTCACTAGAAAACACCTTTAATAATACTTCTTGTGTATGCTTTTGTGATGAAAATAAAAAAAAATGCGTCTTTTTGTGACCTCGAGGTACGCGATAAATGAGATTATTGTTTAGCTTTATGCACTTTTTATTGTATTGCCGCCACAGAAGAGGTCGTTGATCATGCAGATTGTGACAGCAGTATCGGATGCTTCTTCCCAGAGGCGTTTTCTCACATTTTCTCACTACCGGTCGGGCACTATCATTAGTTTCACGGTCACTTGAAGAGCAGTCATGGTGGGGTTATGTTTTCAATATTCGCTCTGCACATGCCGTTGCACTATTTTGTCATTTTGGGTATTTTTAACGAACGTTGACAGGCGACCTAGAAAGGACACTTCAACTTTTTACACCAACGTACGTAAGAATGAATTTTATATTCTCATGGAAACTATACACACTTCTAGACTGTGTTACCGGCAGGTTGATTTTCAGTTATGCTTTGGGATCACAACAACCCTTGACACATAGGAGACAGTGCTAGAAGAGGCTTCCACAACACGGCGCTGAGCACTGGGTTGTCAAGGAACGAACGATGCACGGACGAAAACAACAACTGAACCCTCTTCCTCTCGATACGTTTACCCTTCCATACAACAGCTCAAAACTCACACCAAATGCGCACGAAAGTCGTTGAACGGCCGTGACGACGAAAACACGTCCTACCCGGTGAATGTTTTCGATGAGACTGAGCGAGAGAGGGAAGGAAACAGTTTATGCTACGGGCTGCTCGCTTGTAGCATGGAAATGAGCGGAGCGTTGCGTGGATTCTGGAGAGAAGCGATTCGAAGAATGAGAGTTTGGGATGGATGCGTGAGAGCAACCGAAAGACAGAGAGCATTGAATGAGAAAGTGGATCTTTCCATAGTGAGAACGATGTGAGAAAGCATATGCGCGGAAGAACTCACGCACATTGCGTATGGGAGTGAGCGTGACGGGCTTTTGAAATGCCATCATTAAAAGTGAAATGAAACGCAGCATTATAGAACATGTAAATTTTATAATAATATGGTCCGAATTTAAATTATGTCCTTCAATAGTTGGAATTTTCTATACATTTTATTCGATCGTGATATTGCTAATGGGAGTTGCAGTCTCGAAGGAACTTTGGACAAAAAATGAAAATTAGAATAGATTAACCATGTGTGACACAACGCATGGAAATTTTATTTTATGCTGCACAGAATATGCCCAGAAGAGTTGCGTATTTTTAGCACTCATGCGTTGTTTGCTGTATGATGTTGTCGCAATATGCGTTCATGGCTTATTAACATTCTTCTAAGCGAATAGATGGTAAGATGATCTTTGCTGAGTCCGCCAGAGTAGCATGGAATGTCTTTGCTATATACTTTTGCTGTATACTTTATAATTAGGGATTCTCATGTGTATCCAACATTACATTAAATATAATACATTATTGAGTCGAAATGCTCCCACATTGAGACATTAAGAAACCTTAAGACTAATGGACTGTAGCAAATTGAATAAACTATCAGGCCTCATAGTATGCAAATACACTCGGAACGATGATTGACATGCAAATTGGCTTGCATCGGAATGCAATTTTCGAACCATCGATTGAATACACATCCGGTGTAGAGGTCCTGCATGTGCAAAACACAAAGGCAGAGATAAACGTTGGGAAGATGCTGCGTTTGCTTCAGCAAATGTCTTAATGAGTACGTGCCATTTGTCCTGACGTCGCACATGGAATGAGAAGCGAACGGTAGACCAGCTTTGAACCTTAGATTGCATGATTTTGATTCCTTATCTTCACATGAATCTTCTTTCAATGTGACAAATAATTTGATTCGGTCAAAATATGTGTATTTTACACATTTTTTATGGTTTTCATTACTACTTCATTTTAGTAGTGTGTTTTAGTCATTGAAGGTACAAGATAGGTTTTTTATTACTCTGGTGAAAAATTACAATGGTTGGTACTATTGAATCCGTTCGTAGCGGGAACGTACGGCGCTCACATGAAATTCTAGGGATGGCAACACATTTCTTGAGCCCGATCCTACAACGCCGCGGTGAATAACTGTAGCAACCATCTAGTATGTTAGAAAAATGAGTGTCAGGACGTACGCCGCAGTTACGAACGGATACAATAATACCAGCCAATTTGTTGTCTACATTCCAATATAATAAAAAAAAAAAACAAATACTTTTGGATTGTAAAAATAGTTCAGTTCATTGATTATTTGTAGTGAAATTTGTTTAAATTTTTTATTCACTTCATATACAAAATTAGGTTTGTACTTGATGTGAAAAATCCTATTTATGATTGCAAAAAGGGGCTTTCATGCCATTCATACATTAGTCTATCTTTAGTGTTGTATATCAATGAGACAATCTTATACCAAAGAGCCCTAGAAATTCAAGGAGTTTCGTAAGAGTCTCTCAAGAAACACATAATGTGTACGGTTGTATGAAAGCTATGCCCGATGCTGGGCTCATGAAATAAAGTTTAAAGGATGTATTGCTTTTACTTATACGTCTTCGAACGGCTCATACGTTAATCAATATATATATTATTTTTATATGATGCATTACATGCAATCAATATGCAAATAATAGGCAACAACTTCCGATGATGAGAACGTTGGAAGCGTATTTGGATAAATGAAATTGATTTACGACCTAGGATTACTACTTTTTACGTAATCCGTTTAACAAACATTCCACAACTAGGGGCATGTTTGCCAGGGCAGTAGAATTAGTTTTGATTGCCTAACAGAGTTTAGGACATTTGATTCTTGAGTGTGATGTTAAAACTTTGCTTGTGAAGGGCTTTTGATAGCAGCAATCTTGTGTAAATAGTTTTAATAAGAAATACATAAATCTATTAAAGTAAATAAGGGCGCAAAAATCCTCACTTGGAACGAAGGGCTCATAGTGCTTGTTAAAAAGTCCTTTTTTATATTTACTGTGCTTACAATTTCTGTTTTTTCTGTTATATTTATTTGATTCTTATGCATAGGTTATTGATTATAACAGTCCAAACATCACACCGTCGTTGAATGGCGTAGATTTGTCAACATATGAATGTTATTCAACACAAGACTGAGACGCAGATTGAATATGAACCGCAATAAGAAAAGTGTGCCTTTTTGCGGTTTTGTACTAGAGCGCGTGCTGAGCGCCACTTAAAAGATTTACGAGCACACCATAATGATCTTTTCTGTGCATTGCTAGGTTGTAAACATAAAATTTACCATGCCGGAAAAGTAATAAAAGCTTAATCTTTTCATGCTTTCTTATTACCATTTGCAGTTTGGCTCTCGATCTTGACCAAGTGATTAGGAGTAACCTTCTGTTCGTGACGGTGCTCTGTAGGACTATTACCTTTGCTCATTTTCCCACAAGAGTTGTTGAAAAAGTAAATTGTTCAGCAGATCGCAGAATAGAGTCTATAAATCAATCGTAAAACTTAACAAAAGGGTGCGATGAATTATTGTGACCATCTCGCAAACAGCATGATGTGTTTGTATGATGATTCTAGTAACGGAATAATATTTACGTTACGGTTGAGTTGGGTGAGAAAATGATCGTAAGGCAGTTGTCCGTTTAATCACTACTGTTATGATGGTCATTGCTATGGTTGTCATTTGGTCGTTCTTTATTGTAGAAGTAGAAACGAAGTAGAAACGTATTATACAAGATGCATCAGACCATCACAATCGCATAACATAAATGTGCCTTGTGTAACGCAAATCAAAGAATTCGTTAGAACATGGCAATTACTAGGAAATGAAACAAATCATTAAAAATGTAAGGGATTATGTATCTCTTTAGATAATGTAAAACAATTTGATTTGTCTGGCATTGATGCCAGAATTAAATTTCACCCATTCCTTGCACATACTAACAAAATGAAATCATGTACCTAAAGCACATAACAATTGTTAATTAACTTTACAGATTCAGGTGTTTCGTTTGGACGACAAATGAGGCTTTGTAGACATCGATGTAAATAATATTTGCTTGTTTGATCCATAATACTAAACATTGCTTTAGTATAGGAATATTGAAAATGAAAACTTACTACCTGTTACTTTGTATGTTTGAGTTGTTTCATACAAATCTGACGTTTGCAATTCTTTTAAAATGAATTTGGGTCAAACCTGTGCCTTCAGAAGGCAGGCTATCTTTTGTTCGAATATCCTCTAGAATTCTCTTTTTGCTGACAAACAAATCAATTTGAAAAGGGAGCTCTGTCAGACCGGGATTTGTTTTAATGTGTTTATCTTGTTAGTTTAACGGCTGGATGCGAAGTAACCCCCTAATCGACCCTAGGTTTAATTAGGATACCGAGTCCGTTTGATTAGGAAATTCAAAGAATTGACTAATTGGTTGTTTATCTAGCCATCCTCAACACCTTTTCGCTTCAGGGCAGGACATTGGAACTGCGTCCAGCTTTCCATAACGTCCATCACCAAGGAGAAAGTTGATGCCCGTTCTGGGTTTTCAAATTTCAAAAGCTACTTATCTTAATTTGTCAGATGCTGTCGAAGTTTGGGTAATGATTTTAAAATGTGCTTTTGGCTGTGGGGTCTTATTTAAACCATTTATTCAAATTGAAGCTAGGTTGATACGTATAAATCATAAAACTTTCAACATTCATTTTGTCAATATAATGTGAAATCTCTGGTTTGGTTAATATAAATTTGCAGCTAAATTATATTATACTTTATTTAAAGATATAATTAATCAAATGTGAGATTTGTGAAATGTTTTTTGAGGCAATTAAAGTGGTTGTTTGATCAGACATATAATTATGATTACCCTTAACACATCTACAAAATTATAAGAGAATGTTGAGAAATTGGCTAAACTCGGGTAAACATAATTCGGCTTACATTTCATTTCAAATACACGGCAGGTGGTGTGGATACTGTGCAATACTCCCTTTTATCGCTGCTTATGCTTAACAGATAATCTTTTCCACTGATTCATTTGTTATTCCACGGTACGACCTATCGGCCAACCTATCCTGACCAGAAAATCGGGCGGTATTTCACGCAAATAAAACCACGATTGCGTGCATAATTCACATCGTAAGGTGCGGCGAGTACTTTCATTCGTGTACCGGCGGAGAAGAAAGATAAATGATTGCGATGAAAATGGCCAGAGCGTCGGTCATGGGTCGTGAGAATCGAACGCATCCACCAATGCGAACCGGTACGGCAAGGATCCACATCACAACGGGAAGGTTAATTTATACTTTGCACCAAAGGCATGCCCTTTCTGACCTTCCGGGATGGGATTCCAGAAAACTCGCCGGGGTGGGTTTGCATTGGAGGTATTTTTTCTACATGCTTTTCTTTTTGTTCTGTAGCCGAACGCAATTTGTATGACGTAGGTTTCTTTTTGTTAGAATCTTGAATGCAATCTATTGGATGGTTCACATATTGTGTTAGTAATGAAATGATAAAATATATAATATTGTTTTTAAAATTATGTGCGCCTGTGGATAAATGTTCATGAAAAAGAAGATGTTTGTCTTGTCTCTATGTTCTTAAATAAAAAATAGCAAAATTGTTGTGGTTTAATTTAAAGTCTAGCTAGTAAATGTTACTTCGGGCTTATCATATCATTTAGAAGTTAGCCAGCTCGCTCGTAAAATCGAACAAACTTACAACATACCCAACGGTTGTAAGAAATGTATCAGACCAAAAGAGTTCATTTGATTTAATCATAAATTTGATTGCAGGGAATGTCTTCATTACTGACGTTATCTTTAATTGATGCTCATATTGCCAACCCGCATTCTATGCCGAAGTTCTGCTGGTACACGCATGTGCCTTACGACAAATTGATTCGATGACACCGTGACATGTAAACAATAATAATTCTAGAGAGTTCAGGCTGCAATTGAGCTAATAACATAAAACTACTTAGACTCAGCAGGGAGCAATATGATTTCATATGAAGGTATGATTGTTGAGGTATATTCGATGTATACCTCTTAGAGAAAGTTCAATGTTTTGCAAACAGATGACTGTGTAAATATATTTGTATGAAAATGGTGTAATAACAAATGCATGTATCACTTTTGAAAATCGCTTATGATTATCACCAATGAACAAAAAAAAAACTCTGCTTAAAGTATTTATGAAATTTGATGTGTTCTCATTGAATAGATTGCACCAAGAGAGCAAAACTGGCCTTAAAACTTATCTCGTTTAATGTCAGTATATATCAGTAACAATCTTACATACCTATTAGGTACTCTGTGCCATGTCTAGATAATCATAAACTGGCTTTAAGTTACATCGGATCACAGCTTTCAATCAATCTATGATCTTCACCATTATTAACGGAACATAGCTTGGAGGAAGGCAGCTGCAGTCGATAGATTATTTCGCGATCGCACTGCGATTTCGACACCTCAAGACATGATATGCAAATTGGTGTCTTTTGACTATCGTTACCTGCTTATCCTGTTATTGATTCCCGCTGCAGCAAAACTCCCCAAGGAATTCGCGGTTCGTTGACGCTTCTCAACGAGATGGGCTTGAAAGTACGCTCTGTTATTACTAGGCCGTTATTGCAGGCTTCAGAGCTGGTTGATCGACCACCCAACGCATTATTATTGCCCACCACACCGGATGACTGGGAGGTAGCAATGGAAGGAAAATTGATTTCGAAAGATTTCAAACATGCGCTTCTAGGCAATAAGGTAGGCGCTACAGCGGCGTGAAGTTGTTAACCTATGAAATGTAACTCATACAGAAAAGATGAAGTGTGGATTAATGCAAGAACTGTCTTTCTATGTATAATGATAAACAACGTGTGATTTTTCCAAATATTTAATAATTGATCAGTCGAAAAAACATCCCAAATGAAAATAATTACAGTAATTCCTTCCATAATTCCAATGGTTTTACTCTTTTTGCAGATTTTAAAGAATGCTCTATAAATGAATATATGAAAATACAACACACTACTACCCGCGTAAGATCTGATGCTTTATATGTCACACACTGAAAAGTAACTCATTTTGCAAAAACACTTCAGTCAACCTGACAGATAGCCTTTGGTTGTGATGCTTTCCATTCAACTTTGCATGTCTGTTTCTGTAGCAACTGGACGATGGCTCCGCATGACCGGTAACACTTTCGTTCGAAATAAAATACTTGAACAGCAGGAGCCTGATTTATGTCACCTTGTATACCATTACTAGAGCATGTTAAATGGAGTCATGTGTGAGAAATGGAAGCAATAACCATTGGTTATTTTGCGCACATTAAAGGCGCTGTTGGAAGTCGACAGCGGACCAGACCAACACCGATCAGTACGATTTTGGTACGTTCCCCGAAGTGCACAAGGTAGACAGTACCCCAGCGTCGTTCTTATTCAATGTTTACTCGTCTGGTGCTGATTTATGATAGTTCTATCATGTTGACCACTAGCGTGCTGCACAAACAACTTAGCGAGCATTTTTTTCGCGTTTTGTCTTTACTAGTGTTCATAGTCTTTCTCTGCAGGCTACAAGTTAAATCAATTTGTTATTGCTTTTACAATTCTGCTTAGCATGTGCATGGCCAACAAACAAGAACTGTATCTAAAAAAGGCGTTGAAATTGTTGTTTGTATACCAGATCAAATCATTCAACAGGAGCGTGGCAATGGGCTGGACAGTGATACCAGAAACATAAAGTTTTATTTGAAAGAATACATAAATTATCACGATACCACAACATTTAGTGTTAATTTGTAACTTTTTGAAACAAAAGAAAGGAAAATTACGATCCACAGTGATCCAAAAGAACAAGTCAAACGTAGCCGTCAAACGTTCAAGAGACGTGACATCTAAGCGGCACGTGCACAGCGTAAGTCAGGCGTGGCAAACGTGCGTATAATTACGTTACCAGACGACCAGATTTATCATGTGGAGATGCTCACTCTTCAAGGGTGATCTAGGTGGAAAAGACAATAAGGCAAATACGCATCGTAGAAGATAATCTTATGCAGGGAAGGGGTAACTACAAAGATTTAAGATCACTAGAATGATTGTAAAATTTAACCAAAGTCCCTTGAGAGCTCTAAGGCTGCAAAGTTTCAGTTTTGGATTACTTTTTGCGTATTATTATATTTGTGTACTATTTGATGTATAAAATCCTGATGTGATGACAACTAACTAGATAATTATCAAAAACTGTCTTGGTCTTCTGTGTACTTAATAGTATCTAAATAAGTAAGTCTAATAGTAAGTCTTTAATCGTCCTAGAACTTATTCTAAAAACACAAACACGAGTCGGTCATAAAACATGAGTAAAACTTAAACACTCCACGAGCGTTCACCTAGTTCTATTTCCTGGTGCCTAACGGCATATACAAATACGACTGGTGTCTAATCCTTTAATTTATGTTCCGTCAGTTTGGGTCGTTCAAAGTTGAAGACCCAAGCATAACATTGCCCGATCCGCTTGCTATACGCTGAGGTCGGAAAACAATTTACAGATTACGGCGCCATTATATTGATAATTTGATGTGCTGCAGCAGCTTTTTATTTCAACTCTTTACAACCTTTTCCCTGCGCAGGACGCGTCGAAAATGCGACAGTGTGAGTTTTAAACCGGAATATAAGAACACAGTTCACATTTCATGGCTGTTAACCAGAGCTATGCGACGCGATGAACGGGAATAGGCACAAATCGGGCGGTGTAATCTTAACACCAAACTTGATACGAATGCAGCACATATTGATGTGCATCGGTACAGCACTCAGAACGAATCTTTAATGCAATGAATACGGTCGATGAAGCCCTGCATGTGTTTTGGAAAACGAGGCTTTATGGAAAGGTTTCATGGTCATTAAAACCTTTTTAATGATTGTCAAGATAGTGCTAGCTTCATCTGTTTATGGAAATATCTGTGTGGGGGTTGCATTTTTGTTATGTTTTATCATTAAATGTTTTGTTTAATGGTCTTAAATACAAAAAGCAAAAAAAAAACAGATAAGTGTTTCATTACTATTCTAGTCCAGATTGATAAGTTGAACATTTGTAGAAACTTTGTTAGCCGTCTATCAGTCCTAGTTTCTCAAATATGTTCCGGACGGAAGTTATATATTGTATTATACAGGCGAAGTTTACAATTTTCCTTGTCTATAAAAGTTATGTGAAATAATTATCCATCTGATTTTATTACAGAGAAACGATTGTAATTCATGCACATTTTTTTACGCAACAATTTTGACGATTGTCACTGATTTGCATCAACCAAGCAATTAAGCCCAACTCGACCACCCGCACTGGTGCACATGATCTCCGATGAGACGGTAATCTGCTTCTTCATGGTTGTCAAGCAAAGATTCCACCAGCTCACTAAAACCGGTTACTGGCAATGCTGATGAGAGTGACCTATATATGAAGGGAAAATAGAAACGGAAGTAACTGAGCGGTGCAGTTTTTAGGTAGTGAATACTACAGGTTAACAAAATTCAATAAAATGTGATAGTTATTAAGTATTTGAAACATTCAGGCCAATTACCGCTATTGAAATCCCCAAAAAGGCTGTATGCTGTGTATTGTTGTTGTAAAAGTGTGTCTAATGAAATATACAACGAAAAACGATGAATGCTCACTGCCACCTTCCGTTACTTTTTTTGATCACTTGAATGGTCACGATCCAATAACAAGACCATGTTTTTGTTATAAAACTCAAAGGGCATTTAGTAGAAAAATTACAAAAGTGACAAAGAAATCAAAGAAAGATTAAGACAGGTTTGATTCAACGGGTTCCTATGTAATTTCTTTTCAGCGAACCATGTTGTACGAGTATTGGTCACGATGTGTAGCTTAAATCAAGCTTTCGCGAAGTTGGTTGTCACTGCTGTCACTATTTTACACTCTTTGGTAAGAAGAAGAAACAAGCTAGTAGTTCCATTCGACGGTTCACGCGAGCTAGACAGCTTCGCAACCCGTCGACAAAATAATCCATTTCTGCACCTACCTTGTTGAAATGCTAATCAAGATATATCGAGATAATAGGATTATGGCTGTCATCAATAGGTCGCGAGAGCTGTCATCTGACTGTGCAGTGATTCAAACGTCAAGACCTTGTTCAAATACAGTTAAGATATTCCAGTTTTAGTTGAATAGAAACACGTTTTTTTGTGAAGATTGTTTTGTCCTATTAAAGCGTGTTGGTCCTTTTGCATAGATTTGCTTAACTGAAGCATTCCTATATTTTTTCGATAGTTGTAAGGGATTGTTGGGAATGTTTCTTAACAATGTACTTGTACATTTGTTAGTCGAATTTTCTATGGGTGATGAAAATATCTTAAGCATGATTCGAAGCAAGTAACGTACCATTAACTACTTTCATTGTACCTGTTGTAACTAGTTTGCTTGGATACACACCTGTAATGCATTGGTTGTGTGTTTAATGCATGTTATCAATTTTGTTTTCCGATTGCTTCTCGCTTTTTTTTTTACTCAAGCAACAAGCCAGACAGCGAAATTAAAACATTCGTTTCAACTTCAAGTGCGCCTTTCTTATATGGAAAGATTCCATTAAAACATGTTTCGCGCTCCTGAATGAATATGTAAGTGACTTTCGATTCCGATTCCGTGCTTGATTCGCTAATTTATGCACTATTTCGTCTGAAACATGTGAACACTCTTTGCGTGAGAATACCAAGGAACGAGATAAAGATTGAGCTTAAGCTGGATGAAAACAAATTGAAAAGGAGTGTCGCTGCACAGATGGAGTTTAATCCATGCGGTTACTACAATTCGCAATAAAACGTAAGCTCAGCAGGAAACACATGCGAAAGCTAAAAGGAAAAAGCCATAAGAAAGTATCATAAAATTCGTATCATCAAGCTAAGCTGGACACACTGATTCGACGAAGCGTATTCAAAACATGTTTCATTCAATGTGATAATAGAAATGGTTGTAAACTTCTTGGATTTTTAGTTGACTTCAATTTGATGGGATGCGTTTGACTGATTTTGCAGCTGAAAGTTGAAAATAATAATTCCAATTTATTGATGTATCTTAGGGCTTAGGCAAAACATTGTAAATATTTTTTCTCTTTCATGCACTACCAACCGACCACCGTACCTAAAGTTCGATGAACAAAGTAATGGCACGTTGCAAAGATTAGATTTAATTGTGGTTCGCACATTTTTCTGAGGTTGGAAATGGGGTCAAAATCTTGTTTGTCTGATTTCTTTTTATCATCTGGAAGTGCTTAGTGCTGTATGCGGAGTACTCTACTGTGTTATGGTGTTCTGTTAGTTTCATTACTCAGCAAAACATATCGGTCAAACCAGTGGATAACAGCAATGCTCAAATAATGCCAATGTCATCGGTTCAAATGTGCTGTTATTTTTTTAAATTTATTTAATTTTTATTATAATTTATTTTTTATTTATTTATTTTAATTTATTTATTTTAACATAATGCTTCAAATGAGTTACATAATTTGAATATTATGTGTATATTCATAACATTTGCATTGTGAAGATCTATTGGAATTAGCTTAACAAATTATTATGTTATTCGTATTTTCTGGGACTAGTCACTCGTCCACGGTAACAGTTTAAAAATTTGGCCTTCATTTATTTTTTCACTTAAAAAGTGAAGTTATTATCAAGTTGTTTATTATTATGATAGTCAATATTTGGGTGGATCTTTCAGGATAACTTATGATATACACTGAACGGATAGTTGCTACTAATAATTACCATTTTACAAGCACTATGAAGCATCAATTCATCAACCGTCCTGGATAATGACTTAATAAACCATTCAATTTCATTTAAGTCCCGCGGCAAACATCATCTTCGCCCGACAAAGAACGAAAAGCAAAAGAATGATCGCGAATGAAATGCTTCCAGAACACAACAGCGCTTATTCTTTTGGCGGTGATTTCAATTATGCCAAAACAACCGATTAAAATACACGCCGGCTCGCAGATACGGGTTCGACAGGAATGTGATGGTCCAACAAAAAGACCGAAGACACGTAAAGCAAAACAGAACGTTTCCAACAAAGATATACACACACACATACATAAAATACAAGCGGTGCCAGAGAATATGCAAAATTGCGAGCGTAGTTTGCGGTGGGTCCCGTGCGACGAATCCTGCAAGAATAATGAAGAAGCTGTTTCGCCCTTCCAAATCAATCGAATGAAAGCTGCTGCCAAAGCACAGTACCATGCCCGTTCGCTCTCTTTAACGCCGCACACTGTAAAAGGAAGTTATTAAAAGCTGGCGGATAATTTATTCATTTATTTAAATTAACTTAATTGAGCATAATGATAACCGTTATGCCAGTGTAAACTCTAGGTCTGTGATGGACTGCCATTTGGACAACAATTGACAGTGTCGGTAGGCAGAAGGGAAAACTGTGTCGGAACGGTGCAAACCAGTTTGAAGTGAGCAGCAACAACGTTTTGACAATCAATGTCAGAGAATTCGGACAGCCCCCGCCGAGCAGGTTTCTTGAACCAAAGGGCCCAACGAAAAGAAGCAAAAGTTTGCCCCACACACATCCAAAACTCATCAAAAACTTCACGAGCGTGACGAAGCGTTCATTTGTGGAGTTGTTGATGTTTTTTTTTTTTTGAATAACCATTCTTGGTTTTGCCTTTCTATGCCCATACTTTAGCATGATTGAGTTGACGAGGCCTGGATCAGGTGTTTTCTTGATGGTTTTGAAGATCATCAGCAGATACTTTAATAAGCCCGAAGAATGACATCGATTGATCAGTGTGAAAATGAGGGCATCGCGTTGATTGGTATTATTTGAAATAAACAACGAGTTGATAGAGTGTATAGAAATACATTGAGCTATATTGGCTGGTCGCTTTCGGGGTTATGTTCGCACATTTGCCGCACACGTCCATTAAGAACCCATTTCTATTTGGTTCAAGATTTCTCTTCCCCCTCTCTGTCCCCTCTTCTTTACCAGTGAGTAATGAACGTTATGAACTGGTAGATTGCGTTGAGTGTTTATCGAGGGCACGTGAAGCTGTTTACTTACGGCCGATCGTTAAAATGATTTGAGCAGGCAGACAAAGGTGGCGTGAATCTTGTGTACGATATTGATACTTCTATTTTACTTTGTGGTTGATGGCATATCTTCGGGAAGGTCAAAGCATTGCAAATTCATTAGGGAAATCAATAATTAGTAACAAATAGTGGAACTACATTCTATTTCAATTGCTGTTGTTTCTTTGAAACTATTTTTTTGTATGAGTTGAAACTCGGTGAACGGTTCCGTTCAGTAAAATGGCCTCTTAATCTCAAATTGACTTTGTTTTGTGAAATTAATTATTCTAGTTTTTTACCACTCTGCAACAACCCAACCGCTAAACTGTTTCTGTAAGGTATGTCCTCCTGAGAGTGATGCTACTTCTAGAAGAAACAGTTTAGCGTAGAAAAGCAGGTATTTCCGGCATGGAATAGTATGGCAAATATGGATTCTTCTTCTTCTTCTTTGGCACAACAACCGCTGACGGTCAAGGCCTGCCAAGTACCCACTAGTGAAGAGAGCTTGGTTTTCAGTGACTTATTGTTACCATAGTAGGATAGTCAGTCCTACGTATGGGGGCACGGTCTATTCGGGACTTGAACCCATGACGGGCATGTTGTTACGTCGTACGAGTTGACGACTGTACCACCAGACCGGCCCAAATGGATGACCGGCAAATATGGATAAGTTACTAAATTTTAAGATTTTTTTTGTAATTTTTATTGCAAAAATTCCTTCATTAAATGCAAACAAGTTACCCATCAGATTTGACATTACCTGCAATACTTCTGAAAACGTACAAACATAACAAAAGAAGAAACATTGCACACACACACACATACCACCGGCGCAACGTAAGTGACCGCAAAATTGCTTCACATCTTTCCGTAATGCTACATGTCTCGCACGGATACAAGATAATCAGTCTTAAAAGGAACGAGTCCTAACGAGCCAAGTAAGTTGTACAGTTCTACGTGCACCGGTTTACCTTTGATAAAGTGCATTGCAACATCAGCAGCATTTCTGTAACTTTTGCCATCAGTGGGAGAACTTTTGCGGAAGAAAGATGCACACAGATGATATCTTCTGCATCACTACTCCGTTCCGTTTTTGATTCAACGCCCGCCCTTACCATCCCGGTTACGTTTTATTGAAGCCGGTAGGATGGAGTTTTTGCGGTAGCATGACTCGATAAACATCAACGACTGCATATCTAGTTCGCTCGGTAGAGAGCGAAGAAGCGATGCCACCCGGCATTGCCAGTGGAGCAGAAAGACAAAGTTAATCGAGTGCACTAAGTGAATGCAATCGCTAGTGCACGTGACACCGGAAAGATCGGAAGATAGGGAAGTGATACGTCACGTGTAGTTTTCCTTTGCATAACCCCACTTTTGTGGTTTAGGAAATAAGCCCGGGCTAAAGCCATCGCAGTGAGAGATGTAATTTTGTTGTAGAATGCTGCATAACGGGATCAAACTAATTGTATTTCATATATCCGTATATATTTCGTTAACCATAAAGGCAAAATTTAAAGTAGGGAGGAATGTTGCTAAAAAAAGCATCCAACACTGTTCAGATTCATTGATTATTGTTGGCGATCAATATAAATACAGTGCCCAAAGACATATTTAAAAAACCTATGAAATATTCGAAACGATAGCAATATCTTTTTTGTACAACAATCGTAGCCTGTCAAAGCTAGTTCAAAGCATTGATAAATATTGGTTACTGATTGGTACCTTAGGATGAAAGTCATGCCTCATTGTCATTCGGGGACTAACATGGGAACTTTTGGGGAATAATACATAGTTACAAGACGCTTTTACATGACTTGTCGAGGATTCAAGCCTCGTATGGACTTTTCTTCTTCTGACCTGGACTAATTGACCTGGTTGACTTCTGTATGAAGGATTTAATAACCGGTTGCATGGTGTTAAGGTGTCTTGAAAGCCAGTCTAGACCGCCATGACGGCGGTGCGAGATTGTTACGCCAAATATTCTCTTAAAATAGTTAAAATGTTGAAATTTCGTAAACATTGCGGGATTCAGTTTGTTGTAGCTAGCGAAATCATTATATCAGTACAAGTACAAGCCAATTACAAGAGCATTCGAAGTTCAAAGTTGGTCCTTCATTAGTTTACAGTTACCCTGAATCTGTTACCTTGAACAGCTACTGTATAACTGTCACCTATAACATTCGATGCATATAACCACATTTGCTTGCCAAAATGTTCGTAAATTGAAAGGGTGGTTTTATGAAAACGTTGTATGGAATAGGACGATTATACGATGACACTCACGACCAATGTTTTCGTCACCCTCATCACGGTGAGTACGTTTTCCCATGTCTGAAGCATAACCAACGAAGCGTAAACCATAGCAAAACATATGATATAGCGGAGAGATCACCATTGGGGATCGGGAAAAACACTATTGTAGCAAAACGGTACGTCGATGCATCATCCATCAACAGAGTCCCTTGCGATTATGTCATTTCTGATAAACAAATCACTTACTACGCTAATTACACTGAACGCTAATGAAAATATAAAAAAGTTTAGTGCACATTGTAAAGTTGGTAGTTTAATTTTTTTTATAAGATACTGTAAACATAGTACATTTATTCCGTGTAAGCTTTCAAATAAGCATCCCGAAAACTATTACTAATAGATTATTCAAAACCTCTTTAAATATTAAAACAACAACAACAACATTACTGATGGATCGATTAATAGAGCAGTAAGGCAATTTTGTTTTTATGACGGGAAGATTTCGGACGGATATGGTGTGCGAAAGGGGGAGTTTTATGCGTTGTATCGAGTATGTAAAACCTTTTCATCAAACAAAAAATGATCGTTTGAGAATCGTGTGAAACAACAGTATATTCTCAACACATCATGGCGACAACACGGCAAGCACAGCTGAAATGAGATTTTGTGGTTTACATGTTATCCTCATGAAAAGTCGTAAACGCTTTCCTAGCGCGTTTATTGTTCATGGAGGCTGGAAAGATAAAGGGATTATTGCCAACGCAGGCCATAAATGACAACCTTTTCCCTTGCAAGCGCTTCACACGATACGCCACGATGATCCCCGACAACGCTTTACTGTTAATGCATAAACCCATAAAATCAGGTAATTGATAAAATAATACGATGGTATCCTTAATGAGCTAGTACTAACGATTTGGGACAAGGAAATCCCGATGAAGGAAACACGATATTGTGCAACCATTAAAAATCAATACTCTTTCCATTGGCCTTACTGTTTCAATATCACTGTTTGTTGAAGCAAGCCAAAAACTTTGGAAGAATGGGTGGAGGTGTTTTTTTTTTTGGTTGTTGCTGTTGCTGTTGTGAAATAAGTTTGGCGTTCTTATCTGTTTTCTGTCTTGTCCATGCCAGTGATGAGAGGTAAACTTTTATCATTTGGTTTGGTTTAGCTTTCAGCATTGTTGGTCGATTCATTTTTCTTTTATTTACGTCTCAATGACTTTTTATGCTTTTTTTGTGCTGTGTGTTCCAGAGATGTTTTGTTTTGTTGGCCGTTTTTCTGTGTTTTTTTCGTTCATATTTTCTACAGAGGCAAGGCACTCATTTGTTCAGCAGCATTGACCTGTAACGAGTAGTTGGACGAATCTTTTGCCATTGCTTTTAATGCTTTTTCAATCATTTTTCTTGCTTATCGAGATTTGACCAAATTCATCCATATTCGTCATGTATTCTTTGTGCTTCTTTGAAAATATTGTTATCGCAAAATGTGTTGAAGTGAAAATTTCAATTGTGAGAATCATCAATGTCTACTACGAATAAACAAACCATTTAACAATATTGCAGTGGTTGTGCCTCTCGGTTCTCTTCAAAATCTCTTCAGCGAGCTAATTTTTATTGATTTTTATTTGATACCAAAATGATATACCTGACCTATCACAGAATGAAATTGTTACCGACATTTACAAAATATCACTCAAAATGTCAAGTGTTCTCAACCGTTAATTTAAATTGTGTCTGTCTAGTCTGCAAACAGGTTTTGTGAAAAGAAAGGCTATTTAACAGAGTACTTTTAAACATGGTTTTGAAATGTGAATACTGATAGGATTGTAATTTAAGTTAATTGTATTGCAGAGCAATATTCAATAGCATTGCTTTATACTATATGTTCCACACAAAATGTGGTAGACTGTCGAATTTCTAGGTGAGGATAAAAATTTACAATTTTCTCAGTTCCATAAATATTCAATACTGTGCACAGTGTTGGCATGCTGTTTTGATTCCCACGAATTTCGGCAAATCCGTTTCAGATGTCAGTCCCTTTTGTCTGCAATTTTACAGTTTGAATGTGCAAATCCGTTAATGGAAGTTTATTTTGCGATACTTTCTGTTGCTATGGTTGTCCTAAAATAACACCAGCTTCAACAATGTCCTGAAAACCGATTAGCAATGCAACAACCAATCGGAAACTGGCATGTTACACACACTCATAGACACTACCAATTCAAGGTAGGTCATTTGGATGGCAAAATGGATTACAGGCTTTTAATACGGGCAAGTTGACGTTTAATACATTTCTTTGAGTGTATTTTTGACAATAAACATTGTGCCAAATAGTAGTAATTTATTTAGTGCTAAAAATTCTATGGAATAGTATATTATTTGAATACTAGTTTTTTGCTTCTCTTTTTTCTCCGCAACTCTTTGTAAGCATTTTCTTTCAGAGTCCTTCTTTTCCACAGCATTTTCTGTGTTTTTGTCGTACAGTTCCAAATAAGCTCACCAATAAAGCACAGGGAAGCAGAAGCCAATCCAAGCTCCAGCACTAGCCATACTATTTGCAGATCCGATACCTGCAACTGTAGGCTTGTATATTCTTGAGACAGTTTGGAGCTGGTATATCCTTGTTTATCATCCTTCGCCTGTCCATCCCGTAGCATCTTCATGGTAAGCCCTGCCTCAAGGAAACTGCTTACGTAAAAGCGTACAAGTTCATTTAGCGGCTGATAGTCACGGTCAACAAGTGCTATCAACATCGGAAACGGGTGTGTACGATGTCGCGAAATGCGATACTGCCAAAATAGGTCCGTGTGATTGCGCATTATATATTTCATCTGACAGGAAGCGCATAGACACGATACACCGGTCTTGAATTTGGTTCGATCGACAAACATGTCCCGAAAAGTGTTAATTCCTTCCAGTTCGTTAAGCATGTAGATTGCACAGGAGCTATTTATTAGCTGCTCTGTGTCTAGTTCAGCATAAAAGATTGGGTTGGATATGAGAGAATAGATTATTGATTGATAGGAAGATACCAACACGAGACAACCAAGCATACAGGCCGTTAAAATGCGACGTTCGAAGTGCGTTCTTGCGATTCGATTCGGAGACGTGAACACACTTTGAAGCAACATAATAGCAGAACCAAGTAATGATGATTTCCCATATAATTTCAAAAGAATAACTATCACCATCCCAGTCGTCAGGATGCCTAGCCATGTAGCAGTATCGAATGGTGCCACTAGAATGTACCAGATCGGCACGAGACCTGCACGAGGTACGATGAAACATGTCGCGTACTCCAGTGGACCGATGGTAAGCATCGTAAAATGCCACTTGTATGTTGTAGATAAGTTGAGCAGCGCGGCCGGCTCCAAGCCAATCGGTTTTTTCAGCGTTCCATTTCGATCAATCGACAAAGATTCTACCATTGTTTCTATAACAGCTTGGTCAGATACACTCGGTATAAACACAAAATACAGCTCATATTTTTGCAGGTCGCTCAAAGCCTGCACTGTGGGATAAATTGTATGAGAAGAGTTGTTGAGCTCTTTAATTTTTCTAGCTATTGGCTCAAAATAATAACCAGCCGCAGCAGACTGATTGAAAGAGACTAGCACTGTGTTCGAGAGCCATGTTGCTAGTTTTGTAGTCAAAAAGAGCTTGGCTGATACCAAACTGTGAGCTGATCGTTGCTTCACATCCACGATGAACAAAAGTTTGGCTTTGCTCGAGAAGACGTGTTGAAGTTGACGCTGGAAAGTAGATGCGAGAATTTGGTAAATCAATTTTATACAACCGTTGTTTGCTACACATACCAACTCCTTAAAGAGAGATGTGAAAACAATCCCACAAGAAGCTTCCAGCAAAACGGTATCCCAATTTCCATCGACTGTGAGCACCGGGACCATAGCTGTGTTGAGACGAATCACTGTTGATGCTATGGGAAGTGGCTCCACAAACACTGCCACTATCTCTCGGCACTGGTTAAGGTGTGACGCTTTTATTTGAACAACAAAATCAAGCAGCTGTTGATTGCTTTCTCCCGCTCTGAGGTGCATGAAAAATCTAACCATAAACCCGAAGTGCAAGCGCTTCAGCTGCATTTTGGATGGGAACTGAATGTGTGCTGAATGTTGATTTCACTCCAGCTCGGTGTAGTCTGCATGTGCATTATTTATTAACGTTTTAAGTTGATTGAGCTGAGTGAATAGTACGGATTTGTTTTGATTGCAATGAATTGAAGATTTTGGTCAATAAAGAAGATAAAAAACACAACAAAGTTTGGTTTATCATTTTTTTTTCCTTTGTGATGCAGCATTGCTATGAATCTTTTTTTTTATTGATTTATCTTCATGGAGTCTTTAACAGCGTGAAAATGTATCACAATGCACGTTGTTCTGTGTAAATCGTATGTCTATCTTTACTTTGTATTCCTTCTTTTTCTTAGAGAAAGTTGCCCAGCTCAACGTTTATTTATTATTTGAGGAGACAATATTGCTAAGATATTTGCGGCTTTATTGTTTTTGGATTAGCGATTGACGTTTTACTTCGCACTTATTTTCGTCATTGTTTTTACATATTCCAGGACAATTGTTTGGTCTGTGGTGAATGGTGTCACGCGTGGCCTCAACGAATTGGTTTGTTGGGTTTGTGGAGTAATGGCACTTTGCAAGTGATGCCGGTTAAGGACCTCATCGCAATGTATTGGTGTCGATGTCAGTTGCTCTGGTTTTCGTATTATTCAGAAATATATTGATTATCATTCCCATTTGCATATTGCTATACATCACACAATAGCTTGGGAAGTCAAATCATAAAAACAAATCGTCAACAATAATAAAACGGAGATATGTGGAATACGTATTGTTCGAACGGAACAGATATGTATGAGTGAGTATGTTAGCTTACTGTCAATGTCAGTTTTACCATGACGGTTGTTAAACTAAGTAGAAGAGCACAAGCAACTATACTTTGAATGACAAAAGTCATTTTATTTGGAGGCTTCTACAAAGTTATTGTTGAACGCCAACTGGTATTGTAAGGAATTGTCTGGGTACTAATTCCTTTCTTTCTTTTAATAATAATTTAAAGGAGATTGAATTTAATAATGAATACATTATTTCAGTTTTTTTCAGATTCTTGAGATGTTCTGGCCGTTTGAAAGTCAGTAAAAACATCTCAATCCTATTTATGTATTACTGAGTTTGATTTAAGAATACTTTCGTTGGCAATATATATAAGACGTGTTTCCCATGAATGACAGTACCTCAATAAACACTAACTCATTTTGCATACTTTCAGGCGGTTAGCACAATTAGGCGAGGAACATTATTTATACTTTCGTTTAAATTTTTTTATAAAGCTAGCAATTAGTGCGAATGTAGGTTTTACATAAAAACAAATGATTCGTTAACCTATTTCTAAAAGTTGTTGTGCCATAAATCGTAACTGGGAGATGTAAATCGTACCCCATAAATTGTATAGAATAGATTCAGCAATGATAATGAATGTTTATAAATTATTAGCTAGCATCAATATTTCGTAAGCAAATCTTTTCGTTTCTGGAGCGGCATCCTTCATCGCTCCTGAAATGCTTCACGATTGCTTCAAAACTAGAAAGGGTCACCAGAACTATCACGTGTTCTTTATTGGATGTGGTTTGTAATGTAATAAATTTTGTCAGAATGAAATGGACAAATCACAACTCGCTGCAGTTATGTGGAAACAGGTCCAAAAAAATGTGATTTACATCGCCTTAACATGATACTGCTGCTCCTGTTGCATGCTGAATATGCTAGAACGCAACTATACCCGGAGCCGATCGGCCTAGGATGTTTTGATAGGAGCGGATGTGTAGAGGTCTAAATATTGAACATTTCACGAGAAAACCTGTCCCAAATGAGACGCATTCTCCATGGACTAGTAACTGTCCCCATAGTTAATGTGCACCGCAAGCCAAACGGACTGAAATAGTTTGTGCATACTGCCATGTGAGAAACTAGCACTCATAAACTCGTTTGAAAACATAATTCCTTCAACATTCGTTCTTCGGCCTAGGGCTGCGTTAGTTCATCCAGTCGGTCGGTCGACCTTAAATGCTTTTATTTTTAGCCATCCCAATGGTTGCGATGGTTGGCTGAAATGGATTCAAAACATTTGCTTCTGGATTTTCAGAGCACCAAGATCGCAGCATAGGGGCGCTGCGTACAAGCATAAAAACATAGCTGACCTTTGGCAACCTCTCCGGTTTGGGTTGGTGTCTTTTCTCAGCGATTGCTAAATAGCATACTCTCACTCCACAATCTCTGTTTGCTGTGCATTGCTAGGTAAACGTATGTTTTATCTTCTGTACCGCGGCTGACAGGGTTGCATCAATTCTGAATTTGCCGGTACATTGGGGATTCGATTAGCTTGTATATCATCCAATTGATGTGAACTGTCGGAACGTTTTGTTGTTTGAAGTTAATCGTATTTGCTACAGATTCCTTGTTATGAGAATTAAAATTGTCTAGCATGCATGAGTATTAAAACCTTGTACCCTATTCAGTAAACAAAAATATAAGCATTTTTGTTCAATGTTTAAAATAGTCTGTTTAAATTTGAAATGGTATTATGGTTAGAAGTTGTAAATACAAATGAAACATTTTATTTTTCATAGTTAAGTATTTCTGTTAAATTATTCGAATATGATTGAACTGTCTGCAACCAACAAAATGCTTTTGGTTCAATCGAAGTTAAATGTTGCCTGCAGTACATGCATAATTAAAAGGAAACACGCTGTACATCACACTGCCTTGTAATTATCTGTCTCTACATTTTAGTTCCGAACAGTCAATATAAAAATGGGGTTGTCATGTACCGGATTTTACCGTCAAGCATCAAAAGCGTCAGTCAGTTGGCGTTAATTTTTAATCACATGTTTGATGAACTGTACACTCACATCAAAAATTTGCTTTGTGCTAGTGAAAGAAAATTGGCTTGATAATTGAATACTTCTAACGAAGAATTACGTGTGCATAGTTCAATTAATGACACGCCTCTTTTCAAATTGTCAAAATCGCTTCATATTCATCAATTTCACCGAAAATTTACACAACAAAAGAAACGTATTAAACCATAAAAACTAAAGAGTTAAGCGATCGTGCTGGCCTTATACAAGCTTGTTGAATTTACATATAGTTCTAAACAATAATCGGAAAAGAGGCTAAGTTATAATTATTATTTCAATGTTAAGATAAAATAGAACTAGAACGGTACAACTATGGATAAAAGTACGTAAATAGTTCGCTTAGTTGAATCCAAGAAAACAACATTCTTGAACGACGTTGTGTCTCAAAGAATTACTCGGTTGAATTGCGGCTGAACTATCATTCCTGCTACACGGATTACTTTCTGATTGAGTAAAAGGCTACATCTTTTCACCCACATTTTGCCTCAATTTCGACTCAATGTATTAAGGCAGGTGCCATTTCGAATAAAATGCTTCCATAAGCTTCTCATCCGATTTTGCGAGGTAAAGGATGCGCCCGGTTGATGAATGATAAAGTTTTCGTCACGGTTTGAAATAATTCATCGTTTTCACATATCTACACATGCTGGAAAAGTTTGTAACTACACAAAGTTAAGGAACTGTGTTGAACCATACGATGAGGAGATTAATTAAGCTTAGTTTCATGAAAGTGAATAAACTTATACTGTTCTGAAGCAAAATTTTCACATTTCATCCAAGAATTGTAACATGAAAAGAGTTACAGAAGATGTTGCTGTAAAGTGTCCCAGAAGCTGAAGAGTTTATATAAACCATGCGGTTCCGATGGCAATTGAATAATGTCATGTCTATGTAACGCTGTTGCGTTTAACCATTAGACTAGCAGTTTAGAGTTTCTTATATTGTAACGTTTTCTTGCAGGCAGTTAGGTGTGCTTCAAATCTTACTAGATTTTTTTTATAAGAACATAATTCATTTTTTATACGGAGCGACCACATTCTGTTTATAAATGTCCAAGATCCGCATCATCTTTGGAACATTTATCATTCTTGATATGTGCTCATGGCAGGATTTGCACAATTGACCCTTACATCTTGATAGCTGTAAAGTCATGCGGGAAAATTAATCTTGGATTAAAAAACTAAATTCCAGAGCCTATTAGAATGTCATGTAAACGATTTTTAAGTGCGTATCACGTATGTGAATCACTCTTTTGTCAGACGTGAGTCAGCAAGTATAATAAAATCCAGTATCAAAATCACTTCTTTTTATATTCAACTCCTGTTTTTTATAGCATAATCTTCATCTATTTTGGGTTGATGGCTGTGTCTTTTTTTAATGTAATTTTATTAAATATTGTATTTGAAATTATAACAGAAATTAAATGATTTCCAAAAGATTAAAGTTACAATTAAATTTATAAAACATTTTCTTTACTAATTCTTATTCAGCTCAATCCATGAGGAAGAACTCGTTTTTTGTATTGGAAACATGTTTCCACAAGTTTTCACGATAGATGCACGCTGTTACAAAGAATTCCTGAAGCTCTAGTCTTTTTTTGTGTTCGTTCGCAGTCGAAACGGAAAGCACAAGAATAACCGAAAAATTTCCCGCTCTTAAACTGAATTCTTGAACACAACAATGTGGTCTGCTGGGTAAATGTTAACATTTATGCGCGAGATGAAAAGTGCAATAAAAAAAAACTCTCCTAAATAATACTGATAAAAGCCGCAACAGATGTGAAGTACCATTGGATACAATGGAATGCTGAAACTTGGACCATTATAGCCACAGGAAGATCTGCATGCATACAAAGATCTCTAGACATCTTGTGCCCGTTTTGTCTAACATCCTTACCCTACATTTTGGGTAAAAAATGTTTGAAAGCCACGCTTTAAAGATGCAAAATTGTTGCAAAACATGAGAATTTCTTCGAAGGTAACGGTGACAAGAAATAAAACTGGTACAGATAATTTATAACAACAAGTACTTTTTCTCCACAATATTGAAGCTAGAGTCGCTTTAAATTTATGAAATGTATCTAAAAAGTGAAAAGAAACTACATATTTTTATTTGAATTGACTTGCTTTATATTAGAATCATTGTAGAATAAGCATAAATTTTATCTTAGAACAGTTAGTATCTTCTGAACAGGTGTGTAACTTAAATCAATTGAAATTGAACTTCGTGCAGTATATTGAACACTCCCATTAATTTCTTCTGTAAACTGTCGCACCAACGTTAGCTACTCACTACAATGTGGTCTGAAATCAAAAGTTGGGTACCAATCTTAAGCAGACTTTCCTATCCTTACCGGAAATGACCGCGACGTAGCAATTCAATAAGCATCAGTTCTCTTTTGTTCGCTGTACGCCAGCTCGTCCGGAGTGAATTTTCGCACTCATATGTCGGTACAATGTCGGTTTTATCGGTTGTAACGTTAAAGTAACTGACAACGTACCATGTGCTAGAGCGCAGTGTTACAGTCAATGTGTGAAATTTATAAGATTACGGGCACATTGTCGTCGGTGCAGTTAGGTTATTGGCCATTGCACCGTACCAGCAAGCGTGTCTTATCTAGCAAAGAGAAATTTATCGTCTGTGAGTTAATTGCCAAAGAGTTTTAACAAAAGAAAAGCTGAAAGAAGTCATGAGTAGTGATTCAAAGGCTAAACTGCAAGAAGAACTTTGTGTTACATCTTTAAGATTAATATTCTGTTCTTACTGTATTGGCTCGGTATAAAATGCATCAAAACTGATTATTTTTACAAATATGTAAGGATCCTGAGATGCTTGTAACCATTTAAACTTGTTTAAGACAAAAAAATCAAAAAAATATCCATGCATTTATGTATAGCATTATTTAACACTTTTGAAGAGGTCTTTTATTCATTACGAATGGTGAATATTCTTTAGCAACATCAAACCAGCTGAGGAAGCACAATTTCCAAAATATTTCCTACCCTCAAGTGATTCGCTTCACATTAGAATTATTTAAATTTGCACGTGCTCATCGTTAATCGCTGGACAAGTCGCCAGGATGCTATCAGGATGCCCGGAGCGACAAAGATACTCCAAAGGACCCCCTCAACACCTGTTCCCTTCATTACGACGATCTTGCAAATGTTCTCCATCATTGGTTTTTCTGTCCAAGTAATGAGATTATCAAGAACATTGTCGTCATTAAAATGATTTGCAGACTACATGGAATAGGAGGAACGTTTCGGGTTTCGTGTCATTAGGTTCGATTTAAAAAAGTATGTGTTGAGTGTCTAATAATTTGGAAATTTAAGTAGAGTTTATTTTTCTAACGTGACAAATTTAAAAAAGTATTAAAACACTTACAATATTATTTAAAACGTCCGTAACATTTTCGTAAAGCAATTCCAAATATTATTTGCCTGGAAGTTGACAGACCAAGACCAGGTCGGATTCTTTATGATTTCTTATTACTTACTTTTCTTTTATACATTTTTTTTTGTTAAAAACTATACTCCTGCCCAGTTGCGTGGAATTTTTCGTTTCACATTCTTTGTTTCTGTCTGCCAATAAAGGCGCAACAACCATAATTTATCTAGACATGTCACTCCGCTAATGGTTTGGTTCTACACAAGGGACAATCAATCCAGACGAAATTTTCAGCAAGAAGTTTTATTCGTCCGTGAATGTTACGTGTGTATGCCAATTTTGTAAGAAGTTTTAGAGTGTGATTTGTTAGAAAAGTGATTTGATAATAATAATTCATTGAAATACTATTAAATTAGATGAATTCTATCTGTTTGTCTTTTTATCAGAATTTGAGTCAACAGTAAAAAAAAAAAACATAAATTTTCCTACGTGCAAAAGGACGGAAAATGCTCTGATCGATGAGTGAAATCTGATTAAACGCATTGAAGATAAATTTTGACCCGACAGTAAACCTGCGCTCGCAATCTTCCCGAGTGAGTCAAACTTTCATCGATTGGATTGTTTCATTTAGGAATGTGGTTTTGTTTCTTCTTTTCTTGACTCTTCTCAAGCTATCAACTTGCTCAGACACGCGAGGCGAGCGTATCGTGGTCTGACAGCTGGCACGTGAACCAGCTTTCGACAGTCGATTTCATCCACGAGTACTTCAGGCAAGTGCTATCGATCGAAGCTACATGCAAAATTTCAAATTCCCTACCATTAGGTGGAGCTCTCTCTCTCTTTGTCTACCGATTGGTGTTTCGTAAATGAGAACTTGTAGGATAGTAGTTGAGTAAGATTCTTTGGTGAGTTTCAAGACAAGCAGAAATTTACTCGCATACGATGAAATATCGGGGAACTGTTTGTTGCAGGATTAATTTAATTAAGTAGAATTTAAGAAGGCCTTGTCTTCATATCCATGTTTGCATTAATACGAAATACTTTGCTGATTAATCTCGTACTGAAGTTGTGATCCTTTGCCATACTTATTAAATCTACAACGATTAAGGTTTACAGAAGCAGAAAAGCAACCAAAAAATATAATAGTTGGAACCAATGATGAAAGTAAAACACAAAGTAAAGTTGTATGCAAAACGTAAAAGTAAATGGATTAGATGATATGTCATAGCATCATATTAATGTAAAAAAAAACTACACAAACGGAGGTAATGAGCAAATGATGAGATTTATGGTAAAGTAATGTTGTACTTAAATTAAAATGCATTACGTCAATTAAACGATTATCAGTAAGACCTTAATGGAAAATCGAGACAATAGAAAGATTTCGCGAGGAACTAATAATAAGTTATTTGCATAATGTATATTGCCGTAAAGCTAAAATCTTAATCCGCCGCTACTTAACGGAAAATGACAATGCCACATTTGACATAGTTACTAAAATTCCCGGTACAAATAAGAAGAGCTTGGGCCAAAATCAAAAGCTTTGCCCGTTCCGAAAGATCACAACAAAAATATTTTCTTCATTTTTTAAGTGCTTGTCAGCAGAACCCTTCCAGTATGGCAACCATCCAACGATAAACTGTTGGAAACCGCAACGGAAAAAATTAGCAACATATTTTTCACATTTTATCTACATTACTGTTGCACTGTTGATGTTGAGCGAAAGATCGACGTAACTGATGTTCACAAAAAGTTGTGCTTTGCTCATGCAGGTTTCCAAAAACGCTTGAAGAAGTTAGTCACAAGCTTGCAGTACCTTTCGGGAGAGTTTTAGTAGGACTTTTGGATTTTTTGTTGTTTTTGAAAACTCTCCAATGGTATGGTTTATTGTACAACAGCCAATAAATAAACCAAGGCAGATCGCTATCATCGAGCACGTTTTCGAGAAAATATGTTGGTGAATGTTTTCCTGGAAAAAAGTTTATGTTTTAATTATTTTTTACTGCACAAAAGCATCAAAATGCAGTTGCAGGTGAGTTTTTGTTCTTAAAAAATATAATTATATATAAAATTGATTTTTTTGCAACGGATTTTTTGTAGATCTAATAAGTACAATAGGTACAAGTTTTCGGTTTGATTTTTATTTCTACGGGTTACAAAGTTGATCTTTAGTTTCATTAATATTTAATCATGACACTGTGTTTCCCTGACGAAACTCGAAAAATACATCGTATTGTTGTGAACATTTATTTCCTGTTTATGTTTTTCATATGTTTTTATGGTTGGTAACTCTTTTTGGATTGTTCAGTTCGGCTTGAGTGTTAAATCACCTTCACATGGTTGAACAAATTGGAAATAAAAATTCCTCAAATTGAATGTTGGGGCATAACGAGCTCCTCAATCTAACATGTTCTTAAAACTTGCCGATGAACTGCAACGCTCGGGTAGCATAGGGGGTCCGACAAACCACCGCATCTCTACTGCTTAATTATAAAAGCAAACCAACTCGATAGGATGAAGCTATTCAAGCCCATATGCGCTTCACTGTCGCCAAGGGTCATAAATCATATCCGGCATGCGTAGAAAGAACCAGATGGAGACCGAAAAACAGTTAAAGAAAGATGTGACACCATAAGAAGGGCAACAAATGAGGGTCTGTCTTGGGCCTAATTCTAAACAAACACGAAACCATGCCTGCGTTCGTTGTTGGTGCGTTGTTCGTGCTAAGAGGAGTTCACCTTTCCTGTAGGTTATGTCGACGGAAGTCACGGAACCCGGGAACAAACGTCTCGTTGTTTCGCTTGACGCCATGCACTTCCGACGGTGTTGATTCATTAATGGGGCGGTAGTTTTTTTGCTCTGGGTGGCTGATGTGATGTTGAAATTCAATTTTATTATGTGTGTTTTAATGAGACGAATCAAGTTGTTAGATGTCTACAGTTTTGATCGCTTTTTTACAGCAAAATGTAGTATGCACAAGATTCTGCTGATTTTAATGCGTTTGAAAGAAGAAAGAACAAAGCGGTACACATGTGCGAATGAATTATTTGCTAAGTTCGAGACACATAATTTCATGGTGTTTACTTCATTTGTTTTTTTGAATTTCCTTTATTTATTCTTAAAATTAAGCATTTGGGTATGTTTAAAAATGTTGCTTATCACAATCACAAGAGAAGAATGCAAATGAATAAACTAGTACAAACTTTTTAGTTTGGTTTACGGATTTTAGTTTACGTTTGTATCGAAATGTGTTGCTTCAAAGATTATATTATTCCCTCTTAATAAAAGACTGAGTAGATCTCCACTAAAATCTACAAAACAATTTGAACTCTTAACTAGGTCCGAAAACCAATATACATTCCTGAGCGTCCAAGACTCTGGTCCTCTTCAACAGCTGTCTTATTAACAATCCTTTTACAAATACTTTCATCGAACCTTCTGGTTCAACCATTGAAATTTGTGTAGCGTTGCGCTCGTGTGATTTCGTTATGTTGTCCGCACCTTGCTTGTGGTTTGATCGAAATTCCAAAGTTTATGCTCCAATCCATGCAAAGGACCCGATTCACGTTTGGAATTTGCATCGAGTGTTGAGGGTAGTGGCATCTTTGAAAGATGTCTAAGGGATGGAAACGGTATAGTATTGTGCTATCAAAGGCATTCATTGTATGGAGATTCGTGTCGATAAAATTAGTTTCCTTTCGAATCCATTGTTGAGCTCTTTTATGCAGGTGTTGATTAAAAAAGAACGAGGTGTTTCCGACTGCAAGTAAGGTTTTCCGAGCAAGTAAAAGATAAAGAATGAATAGAATTTCAGAGTCGTAAATTGATTGTAGACTATTTTCTACTTGTAAGCTCGAATCGTGTTAATATGTGATGCTTGCGTTTGGAGCCCACCGTTGGTTCTCGTGCCTTAACAAGTGCATGCAATCAAGGATACGAATTTGTCTAGTACAATATGGACCATTACGATAAGGTTCTTGTGATGCTTTATCAACCGTTTCCAATCGTGTTGAAGGAAGATGACGAGAAATGTAAATGGAAAGATATTTTAACCATCATGTGTTGGGTATGTGGTATGCATAAAAAAAGATACCCACACTCACCTGTAGACGTACATCTATTTCTTGCTGAAATTGTTAACAAAAGTTATATAGAGTACAGTATGTACATTACAAACGTTAAGTAAATAGCTGATATGAGTGTACCATGATATTTCAAATTTGTGTTAAAGAATATACTTTTACCCGTATCATCTAACATATTCTAAACTTAGAAGTTTGCAAAGGCTAAGCAACGGACGGTATTACTGTTAACAACCAAAACGATGAAAAAAATCCCATGCTTGGCTTCCCATCGACTACAGCTCCATTCAGCGAACCGCAATCACCGGTCATGAATGAAACCAATCTGAGCCATTGCATATTCACTAGGGAAAAAAAAAACATTCTGAAAGGACGTCCCGGCTTGCGGCATATCCTTTGTCGCCCCGGATAGAGATTTAGTAGTGTTCCAAGTACCTTTTCAGTATTATGGTGCAATGGCATCAGTCATGTCAGAAGTACTGCGGACACTTCTTCGTATTGAAAGGCACTCACAATAAACATAATCATTCATCTCTATATCTCTCTCTTTCTTCTGGTTATGGTTCTGTTTTGTTTCGCGTAGTGCGAACGAGGCACAACACTGCAGCCTCTTCTGATTGCGGAAAATCATAATAACCGCACTTATCACTCGCCAGGGGAATATTTATCCGGCTATTATGTGATGTGGTGATGTTTGCTGGTTGTGTGAGAGAGCGGGGTAGAATCTTGTGTGTTAGAGTCTATGCACAAGGGATAAATAAGGCTTAAGTTTTCACCGGTGGATTATTGACTTTATTCAAATGATTGCAGTTTTATGATAAGAGGTATTTTTTTACAAATAATTAAAATGACGTTTGATGTTGTACTTTGAAAGCGTTATAATATTCATATTCTTGTATGCGCTTTTCGAAACAAAAGTTTGCAATTTACCAATACTAATGTTGCGATTCAAGTTCCTTCAGTCAAAGCCATCCTGATGACAACGATTCTTCGTATTAGAAACCATTTATATTCCCTCCGTATAACGTGCAACATCTGCCGTGACAGTGAGCTTGGTCTTGAGGGTAAGCTTTCCTATAAGTTCATCAAAGAATTGCAGATGTTGTAAAGTTGAACGTAATGGAATGAACGTGCTTTTTCTCTCGACAACATTCTCCATCAAACGTCGATTTGGATAAACTACAGGAACCGATACAGGAAGAGACAAGTTCAGAGATGTTCCTGGAAGTAGATTTTGGCGTGACGATGTTTTATACAGCTTGCTTAAAATTGTCACAATACTTTGAATGGTGAATACTGCTATTCTCCCGGCCCTTGGTGGACCTTTTTGGGTCCACGATGTCAGTTCTTATACGCTATAACCTTTGGTGATTTTTTTATCTTTCAGACAATACTGCTAGAAAATATAGTTCACCGGTTGTTCTGTGTCTGAAAAACTTTCAATACGTGATCGAAGCTTATCACGCTTATTCACATGACAGTGCCATATTTGTTGTAGCATGTAGAAGTGATTTCAAGAAGAGCACAGGTGTATAACATGAGGAAGAGTATAGTTCTTTACGTATTAAAATGATATGAAGAGTCACATCAGACGTGTTACCGATCTCAATAAGCATGTAATATAATGCGAGTAGAATTCTACACACAGGTGTTTTACTATTTGAACGAAACAAGAAGCTATAAGAGTCCTAGTGGACGTTAGAAAAGAGATAATGTAGCGAATGCTACATTACCGTTCTACTGAAATTTTGATTTATGAATTGCAGTCAATGTAGATCGAATGATTCCAGATAAACCGGAAATATCTAAATAGAGCTTTTTGCAATGTAAACAATGCAGAGATACTTAACACCAATTCTTGAGATCACCAATAACACTGACGTAAATCTGCTCTGAATGGAGCATAACTGACATGTTAATTTGTCTTGAACCATTCCGTTTTGTTCTATTATGACAGTATATTTTCTACAGATTAGGTAGTGTTCTCCTCTCCGTAGTGAGGTAATTAATGATCGAAACAATCGGCGAAAGTTGACCTAGTTCTCAATGATGCTTACGGCAAGGCTACACACACCGATGCGCAGACTAAATAGGAAAACACATTTTATCACGGATTCGATTACCTTCTCCAACATTCTTATGATAAATGATGTAGGATTGTTACGTGTCGAGATTCCGTGTAATATTTCCGGAAGAACATAAGCTCTGACAGGAGCTAAGCTGTGGTAGAATGAAGACTATCCTTTTTATGTTTCAATTCCGGGTGAGTGAGCAAATCGTGCAAGTTTTATCACCTGGGATGCTTGACAAACGACTTCGAAACTGTAGATGTTTTTAGGATCATAGTACCAATTGATGTGAAGGGAGGTGCGTGGTTATGGACACAATCACAAATAACTTTTTATATATTGAAAATGCTTTGTAATGGGCATTTTAAAATTGCATTAAACATAATACATTGTTTCAAATTTTAAATCCTGATTACGAATCAAATCTTTAGAAAATTATTCTAAAGCTCAAAAGAAATAACCTTGTGAATTTGTTATGTTTTATTCTATTGAGTTGGTAAATTTTCCCTAGATATTAATATAGGTCATTCAATTCATTGATTCTATAAAAAACAAAGCAAGGAAGGGAAAAAAGATTAATCAAAAGATATGATAGTTTTGTTGGAGCGTTAAGTTATCAATCATGGAAGATAGATTACACTGTTGTATGCAGCAGCTGTGTTTTAATGATTTATATTTGGATCATTGGAATGATTAGTAATTGAAATATGTAAAAACTTCTTGTGATGTTAATGAAATTCAAGTAATTTATTACAATATACTAATCCAACTAAAATAGCTATACATATTGATAACGTTTTTTTCTACGAAAGAGTTTCACCAACGAGAGCAATTTATATTGCATGAAATGAAACATAGCATATTATTTAAGCTGACTCATTGCGTAGCAGAAGCAAATCATGTAACCCGCATTAAAACTATCTGAAGTGATACACATGACATAAACTGAGATGACATTCAAACAAACCATTCGTTAGAGCACTTCAAAGAAAATTGTCCTAACGAAGTGTGAAATCGATATGATGCGACATTTTTTTGTTTCAATTGATGGGAAAAGATTTGTGGTGCTGTAACCGATAAAATCCGTAAGCTGCAAATCAAACGATGAAAATTGTGCTAATCAAATGCTGTTGGGTGATTGAAATCGTAAATAAATCACTTTGTTTTCCAAACAAATGTTGCTATTGATGCGGGATAGCTAATGGAAAAGGGAGAGGATTTCTTTAGTGATCTTTAGAATAATTTTCTCAAGAGTTGTTTCGCAATCAAGATTTAAAATGTTAAACAAAATATTTATCATTTAAACAATTATTGCATAATTGTATTCTCTCTGAAATGGTTATATAGTTATCTTCTACTAGTACACATTTAGCCCGATAACTGTAATCATTTTCGAATAACGATGCTGTCTTAAATAGCCTGGATGTTTGAATGAATATTGCGTGTTGGTATGTTCCAGCTACCATTTTTGAAATTCTTACTGCACTTGTAGATGCTGATTTCCTAGATTTCCCTGCCGAGTAACGACGATATTATGGGCGCAAAAGTTAAAGTACCGTAGCAGAAGATTGTTTCTCAGGCGCCAAATGTCAACCTGTCAATCAAACCCTTCTTTAATTCACTTTCGCCCATGCAGAGGAAGCGAATGTTTCACTTGATTCAATGTGGTGCTTTATCGATTCCCTGATTTTCTATTTCAGATTGCCAAGATTAATGACAAACATGGAGGATCTTGCTTTTTCCCTTCTCCAAAATTCACTTAAATGTGTCAGCACTTCCTGAAACGTCTTAATCACAGTTCAAATAGGAATCAGGTTTCCTTGGTTCCACTTCTAGAATAGGAGTTTCTTAATAGCTGTCAGCAAGATGACAAGGTTTTGTTCCAGAAATTTAAAAGGGCAGCTTAAATATGCCTGGCCGAATTGTTCAGCATTTTTTCAGGTTTATGCTTAATTCAGATTTTTCGGGAAATATAACGTAATACTTTTGTGAAATGTATAATTATGTGTAAAAACCACGTTTCAAAAAACATACGCATATTCCTTCGTAAGACCTCCTGCACCCGCACGCACATATACGAAAAACAAACCAAACTTTTGTACCATTACGTTTAGATGAAGAAGGATTTTCTGTAGGCAAATATTGAGGGTTGATGGCATGAAAAACTCCCTCCATTGCTATCGAATCAATTTACTTCATTTCTAGTCCATTAGACTGATGGATTGTATTTCTGATATTTTGAAAATCTGGAAAATGTCACGTTCTCATTTTTTGTTGCTAAGCTGTTTCCAAAAATCGATCAATGTTGCTGAAAAAATGCGGTTAGTTGTATAGCGTTTCCATTGTGAGCATAATTTTTCTTGGATTCTAGCAGACGTTTAATGAAATTATTCCAGAATTTAAATTTAAACTTACTGGTCACCTTACAATTTCAAAATATGAAAAAGCTTACAGAGATGACATTTACTTATTTTTTATTGTACTTTCTTATTTTCGTAGCAGTGGTTTTTGTGTGGCTTAGTCGTTGTTTTTAATAAAAAAAAATTGGAAGTATCCTCAGCCATGTCTTATTAAAAACGTTGGTTTGATGAGTAAAGCATGTACCTAACGGCGAATGCTTTAACAGCAAGAGAAGAATTCTCTTGAGGTGCAAATTCCATACCGAGGTTTTATGAAAGCATGCCTTGTGGGATGAAAGTATCTGAATATTTTCACCCCTGGGGCATGTGGTTGAAATATTTTCAATTTTCCTTCCTTTTATTCTCTTTCAAGATAAGAGACTTCGTTGTTATAAACCATATATATTTTGTTAATCTATTTAAATCGTGGTAGATGCGGTAAAATTCTCCTGATGAGGATTATGAATTCAGAACGTTGTACTGGATTGGGTTGAAATCTTCAATTCGTTAATATTCTTTATCATTCTCATAATTGATCATTTTTACGAGAGGCTGTTCAAGCAAATAACAAAAAATATAAGAAAAAATTCAATTCAGGCAGTTTATGTGTGGCTTATATTTTGCTTTAGATAATTGTACGAAATGGTCTTTCTAAAAACTAGTGAACCATAACACACAATTTACCTTATAACAACAGCGATAATTTGATTTGTATTATGTAACTAATAGTTATTCTTGCTGCTTGAATTGAAGAAATTTGATAAACATGCCTAAGTTCAAGACCATTTTTAATTTCTCCCCTTCAGCAGTATCAGTTCGTCCAAAGTTTCTGCTTCTTGTTACTGGTTCAACGAAAATGATGGTTTATGTACTGGTCATGTTTATTTATGTCGTAGCATAAAATTACTTAGCTATAGCAGCTACCACTTGTTGAACATATTTGTTTATTGTTCATTTTTGATATTTACATTGAATAAATGCTGCCCATCATCTGTCAATGCCCGAGGAAGTTTAAGTTATGTATCCAAGAGATTAATTGACTGAAACAAGGTGTGTGATGAGAGAGTGACTTCTGATGAGAAAATTGAAACGAACCAGAGTACTACAAGGAAGGAAATCAGTACCCTTTCCCATAGAACATACTTAGGATTGACGTTTTGTTATTGTTGACTGCGGAACACAGAGAAGCTAACAGTGGTTACTAGCTGCTAGGTGTGAAGTGGAATATAAAGTTATTAATTTAGAAGACTACAATTCGATCGGCTATGTTACTATCGGAATCAAGATAGGATAACGACGCATTCAATAATGTGAACATTTAATGATGATTGTATGGTTGCTTTATCCTAGTGGGTTTAATTAGAGCACCTTATCAGGTAGCACGAAACATCATTTGCACAATGATCAGTAATTAAAGACACCCCTCACATAGACCGTCGCTTTTTTGTTCCTCACTAATCCTAAAATCCGCAGCCCAGAATCAGGCTATACCTATAGACAAGGTCATGTGGAAAAAGGCCCTTGCGGACTAGCTACAACAAGTGAAGTAGGTCGGAGAAATGTACTTTTGGCAAACACACGGGTACAGGCTACTGGCTAGTTATGGTTTCCTGTGGCTCGTTAACCTTACGGAAAAGGAAACTCTGGATCTAAACGGAAACTAGACCCCGTACAAATATCGAGGGAAGAGATGAGGGTGGAGATGGTAATACATTTTTCATCCGACGGTATGGTTGCACGGTAGACGGTAGGTCTGCTTTGCGGTTTTGGATGCCATTTGCACCGAAAATTTAACCCTCGAGCATAGCAGTAGCTTCCGTTTCCTGTTTGGATGAACACACGCTTACCATGAAAACGTTAGAGAAGGTTGTATTCTAAGAAAGGTAGAAGTAGTTTTTTTTTCGAATGCGTGTACCTATTAGAGAAAATAAGATTTAATATTTTTTTATTTAACATAAACAAGAAACAGTTTATAAACGAAATAGAAGACATAAAATTTAGCTTTAGTATGTAATCATTTGATTTATTTATTTTTATTTTTCAATTGTACATGCATATTACTCTTTACGTCATGCACAAAAACAGATTAGGCTAGAGGATTTGTGAAACTATATCGAGGAAAGCATGGACGAAATTTAAACACAAGAACAAGAGCAATTAAAATGGTCTGCTGTGTTTTTAATAGTTTGAAAATTTCCCGGGCTATAGACTGACCAGAGCCACCGACCAGATGGGGTGTTTGCTATAGATATTATGCAAATTTTTGATAAACGTAAACGCGTCTCAATTTAACTCCCTCTAACCACCCTCTCCTCCAGCACTCTGTCAACGATGAGTTTCAACTTTAGATTTCCCTGAAATATATCATGCACTGCCATGTAGCAGAGCGGCAGTTCAATCCGCTGCTGCTGACAATGGTTCCCTTATTGATGGTAAAGGCATGCATTGGCCACCGTCCAGCTGCAATTGAATTATGTAAATATATTATAATGAGAAACGGTTGTGAGTATGACGAACGGTGCTTTGAAAGCGATTTGAAGGACTATCTCTTTCAGTTCCAGCACGATGTTTCCAAACGTGTTTGCTTGCTCAGTGGCTTTAAGAGATGAACAACAGTTCTAAATACAAAATGTTTTAAGCATATTACTTTTATTTTTAGAACTCTTTGAAGTATTATATGATGCAACGTATGTCTATGTAAACTCATAAATCTTTTCTAAAATAATTTACGTCTTTTTTGTAAGGCATTACAACCACTCTTTAGTTTAACAGGAACAAAGAATTATAAAATTATCAATATGAACTAAAACAATCCATAAAACAGGATATACATTGCTTATCATCAATATGATTTGATGTTTATGATGAATATTTGTAGGCGTCGGTAATGGTACATGAGGATCAATGGATAAACTTAATTGACGACGTTAACGTTGTTACGATGTAACAAATATGGGTTTACTGTTCTTGAAGATTAATATGGGAAAAAATGCCCCGCATATTTATTTTACTTCTTTTTCATTAGAGTAGAGTGGGAATTAAATGAATACTACAGGGTACGGTTTGAGTGTATTGATGTTCGAATTTTAGTCATATATACATTCGGAATGGTCTGGGGAGTTAGAAGCATTTCAAAATCATTATTCGCTCTGTTGGTATCATCTAATATACACTGCCATATGGTGCCAGGTTGGTTTCTGTGATTTATTGGGACTCGTTTCAAAGTTATGTTCAGATGAATGGTTTTACAAACATTTGTTCCTCAGCTCAAGGGATTTCCCTGCCGAAGATTTCACTAAAAATAAGTTAACATCCGTAAGCTGATTTGATGACAAAACTTCCGAAGGTTTGTTGATTGATGGAGGGTTTAAGTTACATGTGTTAAGTGGTGAGCATTCCTTGCAACGAATGTTCACAGCATTTCTCACGGTTGTATCTTTTAGCTGAGATTGACTGTAAACTGTAGTCGGAGCGCATGCATCTAGAGGCACCCATTGCATTTTAAGGATTCTGATGGATGCACCTAATAACATTCCACTGTTTCAAAGATAAACATTTATTAGGCTCAACAATTGTTTAATTAAATTATTATGTGTTTCAAAAAGTATGCATTAATATGAAAATCTCACATTGTCTTGAATAATATTTTATGAAAATATTTAGAAGACGTGGCCAAATATGCTATCTATGATGTATTTATTGCTAAACTAACAAAATTTGTAATGATAAACATCCTTTATCTTCCCCGTTTTTTAACATATTTTTTAAGTATTCAAATGCTCGTCCACCAAATAAACAAATCGCACAAAGATGTGCAACACAATCAACTTATTGCTATGGTAAAAAAAAGACCAGCCAGCTGCATCGATGACCATTATGATAAAGTAGAATAAATGTGATCGTAAAATTTAATATGCATAGCGCCATAGCCGTCGAAGTCACGGCGAGTTATTATCGATGCGGATTCCGTGATTGACTTGCACGTGGCGCGTCATAATTTTGATGAGCAGACGGATGTTTGGGAACGCGGGAGTCCACGTTTGTTCCTTGTGCACAATTAAACTACTCACATTTACATGTCTCGACTGGTTGAATAAGGTTGATAACTATCGGGCATTGTGAGAATAAAATGAAATCATATTTAATCACCATTGTGGGTGTCTTGGGTTGAACAACGCTGGAGGGTCGTTACAATACAAACTATTGCCTCACTGTTCAACCATCAAACCAGTACTCCCCTAACGATAATTTAGCCTCATTTTCAGTAGAATTTTTAATGTAACCTGCACACTGCAGTACATAGCTTGCAAATTGCACATTGAGCTGAACGCGTTAAAGAACTGTGTGCAAATAGGGAAACATGTACAGAAGGTTGCAAATTGAAGAGCGAATAAAATATACTACACACATTATTTAATGACTGCAATAAATAACTTTGGCTCCTGAATTTGTCAGACTTCCTCAACCTGACGAACAATTGATTTTCTCGACGTGGTCGTTAAAGCGACCAACGTTGACATTGGTCTCATCCTACCAACAGAACAATTCCAGACGTAAGGCGTCCGGTGCAATGAATTATGCAAAATGGGCTTCCCCAGGGGTCTTTGTTTTCCTGGTAAGTTTTATTATTATTCCTTCTGCATTCAACTGTCGTGATATTCATGCCAGTTTCATTTCATGTTCTGATTACATCCAACCCTTGGATATGATTGTATTGTATCGACCCTAAAATTAACAAGTTATTCTCATGTGTTGGCTTACGTTTGTCATTCTACATAAATGGTTCTGAGTGTTAGAATTAAAAATTCAGTTACAGTTTTACCTAAAGATTCTTAAGAGAAGTGAGATAGTAAAAACTTATGACATGTGATTCGATTGTTTCAGCTCTTACATCGAAATGTGCAAACTGCATAAAACGAGAGAGACATCCTGCTAAATGCAAAATGAAATATAGAGAAAGTCGGAAAGTATGATAAATAATATTTAAAATGCCCTTAAAACTGACGAGAGGACATGTGTAAAGATAAATATTTTCTGAACCAATATACAAGAGCGGTGTTATGTTACGAGCTAAGAATGCCAGTGCCTGCGGTTAACTTCATAGCTAAAATGATATCTGTATTGTCCTTTGTAAACAAAATCTTGCGGCGGCATTCTTTGGTGGACTGTTATTTGAAGTTGTTCAAACAGTGAAAGAACAAACAACCGTTAATGCATCATGGTTTAAAGTATTCGATTTCATCAAGAAACGCAAGATAAACGCACATCTCATGAAGAAGAAGGATCTTTCGTTTGAAGAAAGTATCTCACAGTGATAGAGGGAAGCAATCTCGGACCTTCTCGTTACTGTTTAACCACCTTTCTAGCTCAAGCTTAAATTTTGAGATCATTTTTATGTGTTTATCTTCAACATTTTATTAGCCGCACAAGTCTTTTAAGAAATTTTTAAACAGTTTGACTAATCTAGGGTTCTACTTCAGGACTTTGATATTATTAAAAAAAAATCTGTAACAAAACTCATTGCAATAAAGTGTATAGGTACAAATATATGTTTATTGCAAAAAAAAGTATGATATAAATTACAATATTCCTCGACTGCAGACAGTTTTCTGCTCATATATTCCGGAGTTCAAATTCAATCACAATGTATAGAACATATAATTACAGTATAATGAATTTTTCGCTTACAGTGTACTTACACTGTACACTGTACGTAACATTCGCAAGCAAGCCATAATTTTCATAGTCCTTCAACACGTCTATCAAATCAGAAAATATACTTATGTTGCAACAGGTGCATAGTTTCCCAGCAAAAAGCGTATTTTTGGAACCGGAGAACAAACGTTAAATTGACGTTCAATCTAATGAACACCGTACGGCCAACATTCTTAATTAATTCATTCCTAGAAGGTGTAAAAGAGGCAGCAATCACCCCTGTGTATGAAGCGTAGGAAAATCTGAGCTAGAGAACATTCTTGCCATATCAGGTCGCACTTTAAGTCGCTATCTGAGTTGCTAAAAAATTCAGGTTTGATTGTTGCATGAATAATACATTTTTCTGGCTCGTTTTTTATCCGTTTCATACATAACTATTCCAATGATAGTTGAATAAAAAAAGAAATAGCGCGGAGAAGTAGAAATGGGAAAATCATTTTCAAACCAAACTTGCCTTGTCAACGAACCAACACATGAAAAAGGCTATATATTATACGTTACATGAAGTTTTACTTTGTTTCAAATTTATTTAAAAGGTAAAATTATCTAGATGGGGTGTTAAAGCGATGTATGCACAAGGATATGATGGTCTTATGGGTAGATCCATCTGTCAGTATAGATCGTAAAATGTAGTTGGTTATCCTTTCAGCTCATATCAACATGAAATTCTCCTGCTGCAGGAAACTATTAGTCACTAGGTCGCTCTTATAGATCAGGACATATTTATGTTCATACATAACTGATTTGAAGCTTATTATGAAATGAATGAGTTAATGTTATTGACTGATATTTATTTGGTAACGTATTACAATGTTATAATATTCCGATATGCGTAAATTAAAACAAGTGATATTATTGTAGGATATTGTTCTTTTGATTCGTCTTTGCTAGTTATCCAAGCTACTAGTTCTTTAATCTATCTTAATACTAGTAATCATGAATAAAGCCATTATTATGAGCCTCATTTCACATCTTGTCATTTTCCTTTGACATCTTCAGTAGCTAATGTGTTCAGCAGCTGCTGTTGCTTATATTGTAAATATTGTCCCGATTAAACTGCATCACAATGAAACCCTACCAACGTAATCTAGCACCAGCAGTCAAAGCCTAGCATACCAAGCAGGATGACGTAGGTTTCTGATCAATAACAAAAAGCCGCAACATCAAACAAGCTTCCAATCTCGTGGAAATGCACGGATCATGGCTTTGTGCAGCAGTTTGCACGTTAATTGAATATTGAGCCTTGGCTTGACTTTACGCTATTACAAAGTGTCAGTAGGACGTGACCGTTGCAGAAGCGGTCCCTTTTGTTTGCCTAGATTGAAGTATATTGGAACGCACAATGAACAAGTAATGAAAGGAGGTGAGAAAATATGGTATCGCCCATCAAATTACCACTGATACATATTGTACTTTGATAATTTTGTTCTACTTTATTGACTTTTTTTATCGGAAGTTTTATTGAAAAATGGCAATTGTATGACAAGTACTCAAAAAGTAACTTGAAATGTATAAACAATCAATTCAATAACATGTCTGGCACCTTGCAAAATGTTAGGTATTATTGAAACAAGCGCAATAATCTACCGCTTAAGCGGTCGTAAATTTACCACATTCAAACATGCAGTCACTCAACCATCAGGTCCACCCTAGGGCAAATGGAAATTCTTTCAGGAGGGTGTCGGAGCTCGGGTTATCATTATCATCCCATGGGAGGTCTTAATTGAAAGGGAGTAAAATTTCATGCCCACTCATAAGCTATGCAGACTAAATGCCATCTGTGCAAGTACAACGTGTAGGTACGTACTAAATATTCATGCACCAGCCAGGGTGTGCTGACAATTTTTCTCTGAAGAACCCTAGACTCTAGAAGTGTTTTGAAGTGTACCTCTTGTGAGTAAATCCTTTGTTATCCAGGCGGTTACGTAAAATGCTCGCTTCTTAAGATGGGTTTAAATCAGTGTCAGTTCAGTGTCAGCTGATTAAAGATTTACAAAAAGTTTAAACTAGCATGAAAAGGTTTCGATAAAAAAATTAGTCTTTTTGGAACAAATTGAACATAAAAATAGAGAAAACGCATTAAAAGGTAATTAAATATAAAAAAGCAACTAGTCACAAAATGGATGGATGTTGTGATAATTGATATCATATCTAAAGGTAACATGAAACTTTTTTTGATGTAAACCATTTATGGCAAATTTATATTTCTATGAAGTATGCGATAAACATGTGTCCAAAATATATCAGATGCAAGAAAATTGGTCAATCAGAGTTCTAAACAAATTTTTCTAAACAAGTCTCACGTGATGTGCATATCTCTATGGCAAATTAAAACCAAATCATTGAGTTATCGAATTTTATATCTTCTTACGGATAGAAAAAAGGAAAAAAAGTACCAAACGGTAAACTAATGGTGGCCCTTTGAAATCTGGATTAGAATGCGTATACTGCTCAAGCGAATCTTCCGAAACGATTTCCGCTTCCGGTTGCTTCCAATAGATGATGCTTTTCCATTTACAACAATGCTCTGGCACAGGAAGAAAAGCCGAACGGAAACGCTCCGATCCAGATCACTGTTTCGTATTCACTTCCGGAAAATGCATTCTCTCCTTAAAGCAACCGGCTACCCATTCGAGCGTGAATTGTAAAGGATGTCGGAGCGTAAATTGTACAGGAAGATCATTTGCAGAGGCCAATCATTGAATTCATCCATTCAATCCCAAAGCAGCAAGCAGGGAGGGCGATTAAGCCATTGAGCTTTGTGCTCTGGTAAATGGCATTTATTGGAACTAGTTCTTGCACTAGTGTAGAGTTTCTTGAATTGATATGTTTTCCTTCTATTCACGTTCCATTCTGTGTACGTTCAGAGCAAGATAAGACAACGTTTTTTTCTTCTGCCGTTGATTTCCAGGGAAGCTGTGAGTCACTTAAATGCAACGATTCCAGCGAAGCGTAAGAAAGAATAACGAAGAATAAAATAATGATGTCGATTCACGGTAAACGTAATGCTCAATCGATGGAGGGTCCACCAAGGGGATATTTTTAAACGAACTTCGATAAAACTATTGTTCCTTAAAAATCGGATTAAGGTTGGTGTTGGAACTGTCGAAAATTCTGTGTAGCTCTTTAATACAGAGCTTCAGTTGCTCTGGATATGAACTGTATTATATTCTTTTTATAATATGTATGATTAACATAGTTTTGATTATTTCTTGCAGGTTTACCATTGAAATTGATGGTAAATGGTGCTAAGGAACTAGATTGAAATTATATAAAACATTAAAAATGTTCAAAAAGAAATTCATTCCAAGAATTTCTGTAAATACCATCATAGTGTGTTGTTGTATTCAGAGGCGCAACTTTAGTCCAGACATCCGTTTTGTAGTGGAACGTTGTACATTTTATCACGATAAGTCCAATGTGATCCATTTTGTTTCCACAGCATTGCTTCTTGCTTTGTCGCTGTCAAAGTAATTCTATTTGGGAAGTTGCCTGATCCGGTTGTGGTTTTCGGTCTTCCTGGGTTGAATAACACTGCTGTTGTTGTGCTGGCTATCAGTATGGTTAAAAAGACTTGCATGCAGAACATGGTGTGCATCCATTTTCGTTACAAACTGTAGGGTTCAGACACCAAAATATAATGTATTACACGAGGCGAGGATAGAAAGGGTTTCACAAAGCCCGTAAGGATCATGGTTTGGTTGGATCACCCTCGTCATGGTGAAATTGTTGGTCCTTTGTCAAGCGAACAATTATCGATGCGTAACCCGTGACAAAACACGACCAGGGAGCTTAATGTGTGTACATCGCATTTCTAGACATTTTGCAGTACCGTATAGTAAATAACACCCGCAATGAATACAATTTTGGAGCGTAGTGCACACAATTTCTCACTTTCTCTTTTCACCTGTTTCTGTGATAAGTTATATGTTAGGTTATTTAATAACTTATTGTAACATTCTATGATAGTAGTTTTTTTTTAAATTTTGGAGAAATTTATTTAATTCTAGTTTAAATTTAATATTATTTATTACATTACAAATTTATTTGTAATTTTTCATTATTACAAATTTATTTGTAAGAAGCATTTAAATCTTTTGTTATCGTGTTGTTTTTATTTGAATAATGAACTACTTTTTCAATTCATTTTATATGAAAATTAAAATTTTGTTCTTTTTTAAAGATTGAATTACTGTGAGCTAATACTACTGCAGAAGTCATCATATTACAGCGTACGTGGATTCAGTTCGTGCTCTATCTTTCAACATCACCAGAGGAGGAACAAAACAACAACTCATGAAACTGTTTTCAACAGCAAACAGTGCATGTATTTCATCAAACAAATAATTTGTTTATCCAGCATTATATGAGCGATGAGAAAGTTATACATTTTGCATTCACAGTTGTATTTTTGTTATGTGGCATTTTACAACTAATGCCATCAAGGCATCATCGTTGATTTCACAAAAAAATGAGGCCGTATTTCTGTCTATAAGATGTTAGTGTGATGATGCTACTTAAGTTTAATTTTAATCAGATGCATTGCATCAGCGATCAAAAGACGTAGGCCAAAATGAAAAAAAAAACGCGAATAAACAAAACCGAAATGTTGATTTAAAGATGTTGATTGCTGTAAGATCCTTGTTGGATCATGGAAAGTGTTCTTCAAGCGTTTGCAGCTCTTTGAAGATTCACTTTCGTAATAAGATATGCCAACACTAACGAAGAAGCTTGTTTGACATGGCAATTAAGTTTTGCGAAAATTTCATTTTACATCATAGAACGAAATTAAAACTAAGCTTGGGCTCATAGCACTCGTGCAAGTCGTTAATCGTGTGAAATTACACGCCTTATAGTGTTTGAGGATGTCCGTTGGCCAAATTGTTTTTTGAATCTAGCCAAGAATAGAATAATAAATTTTGCTCCATTGGCTGTTCAAAAACAATCTGAAATGCCTTAAGCTATATACTTTTTTGTGATAAAAAAATTCAAATAAAATCTTAGTTGTAAATTTTTGTTCAAATGACTCGCTTTCACTATATGATTTCTTTCAAATCTTCGAATCAATATTTGTTTATGTTTTCAACAGCCATGCTCATGAATCAGAAAATGAATCACAATTGGTTGAACCTGTTCACCGAACAGTGAAAGAAATTGCATCGCATTTGTAACGGACACGTAGCCAAGGCTATAAATTTTGAGCACATTTATTAAACCGGAATTATTTTCATTATTGCTGGATATTGTGCATCGTGCTGGGACGGTTGTTTGAAACTTTTCCATTACCAGGCGAAAAAGTCGAACGTAAATGGTACGATGCAGAGCTGATATACGATTGGAGCTGGAACTTAAAATGCCATAACCATGGCCGATAGGGTGGCATTTCGGTTTTCATTTTGTGGGGTGCAAACAATTCACTCTGCGTGAATCGTGTTGGTGAACGATGTTGTGGTATTTTGGTTATATATTTTACCGAATAACTGAATCCTCTGCGTTGACACAATCAGCCGTAGTGTGCTGTCATAAACGGCTCTCGGGCATAGATCATACGTGTCACTGAAATATTCCCGGCTGAACGCTATTTTCATCGTATTGACAAATTTTCTGTTGAATTGATTTGTGCTGGGCAGTTTGTTTACTGGGTAAGAGAAATAAACATAATTTGCGAACAATACAAAACGTAAAAAAAGTAATGATAAGTAGAAGTACAACACATCATCGTGGTTTCACCTTTCGGAAGGGTAACTCGACTTTAAGCAATTTAAGGAAAAAAAAAATTGTGATTTAAAAACACACTCATTTAAGAAAGCATTTTCACATTACATCACCAAGCTTACATTTGGCAAACATTCATCAATGGGGATATTTATATTTGATCGGTATTAATATTTAATTAGCTCACGGTCAATGTCGAGGAATGGTTGCGGTATCAATACTTGTAGCAACATGTTTGGTAGCTTTAACCATACGTACACACGCCTGTAGGCCTACTGCGTTTTTTGGTTGGTTCGTATGTTTTGTGCACATACGCAAACTTTCCAGAAAATGTCTAGCAAATATCTACAGGCAGAATTAAATGTGCAGCCAAGTGTTTTACAAATCCCATAACACCGATGGTAAATAGCCCATACACCAAATCGATGGTTTTGCAATCAAAACCCCCATCAAAAATGAACGACAACACGGTGATATGTGTGCTCTGTAGCAATTATTTACTTACCTCACGGAAGCTAAAGCAAGTCCTGTTTCGAGAGTGGCTGGAAATGCTTATGATCTGATTGTATTAAGCTGTATTTCTCCAAGTCCACCACACCTTCGCTGCTTGTAGGGATATGTAATTATTAAATTTATAGATAAGTAACTACATAAATATACTAAAGGATACATGCTGATCTAAATAAATTAAGCTTAATATACCTGTTTTATTTTTACAATTGTGCTTTTTTGGTAATATAGCAAAGTTTTTTTCCCATTTGTTAATGCTATTTTGCAAACCACAATATGTTGTTGTTGTTTTCTTGAGTACAATGGGATAAGAAGCATTGCAACAACCTACAGAAATAGGATGAGAAATGTTCCACATCTCACATAGCTCACAAGAATCGGTAAAATTGCACATTCTTACGCTAAAGAATACTGCAATGATGCATTGCAACTGCACATTGCTGTCCAAGTCGTATAAACCGTTGCTTTAATTTATGTGCTAAGATGCATTCCAGTATACGAATAGTTGCTAGCGACACTAGCACTGTAATGGTTATGTAAAAATGTGAATAGTCTAGCTTTACACAGAGGTGCTTTAGCATGCGTATAGTGTTAAATCAATTCCATATTTAAAAGATTTATTGTTAGATGTTTACTTTGTTTACATAGTTTACACTTTAATTACCAATGTAGGTTTTAAATCCTCTATACTTGTTTAAATAGTTTGTTCTTTTATTTTTATTATTAATGTAGCTTTTCAGTCCTTTATGCTCGTTGAAGTGATTAATTAACATTGAATGGTAATGATAATAAAAATAATAACAATAATAGTAACAATCGATCGTTGAAATTCTTAGCGTTTCAGCTATGCTGAAAAGAAACATACAGGAAGAAGATAAAACAATGATTACGATTGTTGATTGGATTGTAAATTTATTCACAATAAGTTAATTGATCTTTATGTCGTTTAGAAATGGCCTTAGGCATTATTGAACTGCATTTTAGCACTGCAGTATGGATTCAATTTTTCATCTGTCTTCGCTGATTTATGCAACAAAAGCGAATCGGCGGGGCAACAACAGCAAAAACGTTTAGAAATAATATAATGGTTTCCGCTTGAGTTTGGCTTGAGGCGAATGTGGTCATCAATAATCATCCTTTGTATAGACCGAAGTTAATGCTCTTTTAGAATATTTTTTTCAATTGAAGAATTAATGGAAATACAATGTTTATTAAGTTTTTAATGATTTCACAGTATGGTGTATTTATGCTTACTTTCTTGAACCATATGTTTTCATTCAAAAGCATGGTGATTTAACAAATAACATGTTACCTTATCTACCACTTTGTGGTGTGTAAGTTGTCCGTTCACATAGGGAAAAGGAACTTAATAATAAATTCACATTTAAACTGGTCTCTGTACTAAACGTTGTAAAATAACGCCATCGTAAATCCTAGTCCTTAAGTGTCCATTTGGTTGGTCAAAAAGGGGTGTTACAGTTGACGCCGAGAACAGACTTTTAGATGATTATAAATGTTCTCGGTCCTTAGCAGAAAGAGCACATCGTGTGCGAAATCTGCCTTGTCAGGATGTTTGAGCGAACACTTCAGCTTTTGGAGGGAAAGTGCGTGTCTGCGGCTGACGGGAGAAGGTTCAATCGGGGAGGGAGAATAAAGATAAGAGCTGGTACAAGTGCCGGGATACGCTTGACTGACAATAGAAAACAGATATCGTAACTTCACGTTCACTGCCTTCGCGGGGGTATGGTCCATTAATCACCGATTAGGCTGACATTAGCGTCTTCATAAAGTAATCCGATGATCTTTTCTGTGATGAGAGCAAGTTCTTGCACATAGGCTGAATGCTGAAGTTTACAAGTAAATTAGCTGTGGATCGGATGAATAATTTTGTGCAATAAATGGAGTATTACACGTAGCCTTATATCATGCTGTTCGACATCTAGTTTTATTGAAAATACTTGAAATTTATTCTCAAAACTAAGCCGGATACTGTCAAGTTAAGTTTGGTTTATTTATGTGTATATATTTTTTGCTAAGTTAGACATCACGTCAAAAAACGTCTATTTATCCAGGGTTTTATATTAAAAATGATGCAACATTATGTTAGAAGCCTAACATATTTTAGTTTGCCCAAGATTGGTGATGAACGTAAAATACTTTCCCCTTCTGTGTTGGAAGTAAATATTAAATAAAAAAAATCTAATATACTTGTTGAACCACGCTTCAGCGGAAAAATGACCCTACATTAACAATTCACTGAAACGCAGGTGGTTTGGAAGCAGATGCAATTTCGTTCCCGAGTTTCCCGCATATCGCACCTTCGCCAGTCTCATGCATTAGTAAGCAGGTAGTACGCAATATCTCAAATACATTTATAGTCGTGGGAATATGGTTTGAAAGGATCGACAAACGACGTTGGACGCGTTGTTTGGCTTTGTAGACGAACCTATTTCGTCACTGGTGTTTCACTCGGGTTGAAAACTGAAAAATGGCGTCTGAATAAATTATGTACAAGTCAACAGGAGCTCCCTACCTGCACCAAGTTTAAAGTACTACAAATATACCAATGGAAGTCATACTGAAGTCAGTCTTACCATAGTAAAATGTTGTACCGTAAAATGAGCTGAACAAAATAACTCGTTTGGCTTACATTATTTTTTATAAACTATTGACATAATTTACTGATAACAAATCATTGTAACGTAAGTTCTCGATGATCGCTAACAAGAACGGTTCAGAAGTTTTATTTTTATGCATTGCCTTACCGTAAGGTAGAGTTGAAATCAACCAACAGTAATAATTCTGTTGAGCGTTCGCCGTTTGTTTCTTAGCCCAACTGAAGATGCTCCTTTACCAACTTTGCGGAATGATGCTGAAAGAAACTTCTCCATCAAATTTGAGTAAGAGCGTAAACTTGTTGGCTTGCAAGAATGATCTCAATGCAGCTACCGTTGAAAAGTTATTACGATTGCTCTGTTCATAATTGGGTAAGAACTACCACACAAAGTTTTTTTGTATACAACTCAAAGTAAAAGTGGTAGATATGTTTTCATGAATTAAATAAGACTATAGATAGAAACAGAGTGATGGACCTATCTTTAAGTTACATATTCAAATATTGCTTTCGATTTAATTATTCATCTCAAGCTACACGAGTGAAAAAAAATATGATTTTTAAATTAACTGATTTTAAGGAATTTAAAAGATTTTTTTCCATTATTTTCAAATTTATCGGTGATATATTATACTTTCTCTGGCAGAAACACGTCATGCAAATTATTCATGGTTAAACAAAAACATACTTTAATTTAAAACCATTTTCAGTAGTGGTAATAACATATTTTCGCTTGCAGGTATTGGCATACTAACAATATCCGATAGAAGTTTTTTTAGTGAAAACAAATTACTAAATTAAGTTATAATTGATTTGATGAGTTTTTGGAAAATGTCATTTATCAGTTTATTGGTATTACTACCACATTTCCAATTTATACTCACGTTCAGCAAGGAGGTTCTAGCCAAAAGGCTTTCTCTCAGCGCTTTGAACACATTTTGGTTAGAAAATCAACATTTCATACACACTGATGATTGATGATGGTTTTCAGCAAATGAGCCCATACATCACTCACATTCATGATCAACGCGCGGAATTGCCAATCTCATCGCAAGTGCATCCTTTGCAATCTTTTGCATAGTTTTCGACATATTTCATACCCACGTTCACATTTGTTTGCATCATATTTCATGCCCACGGAATGCAATGTGAATGGGTTGTTTCGCACAGTTTTCCCTAGTTGTTCTATACATTTCTCTACAGAAATTCGATGTGGGCAGTATCAAAATGTCAAAATGCCCACTGCCGTATACTGCTTGTTTGGTAGGATGTACCCTTCGAGTGGCACTATTTAATCCTTTATCCTATCTCGTAATTCGGTTATGGCATTTCTACGCCAGGCTACATTGTTTGTCGCTATACGATAGGATTCTGCATGGCTCTAACGCTTGAACGGAGAGCTCTTTCATCCGCCCAGCAGATCATTGGCGAAACAACCAGCATTGAGGAAAATATTGCCGTTAAATGAATGTGTTTAAAATTTATGACTCTGCCAACGCGTCCTATGCATACTTTTCCTTTGAGAGAAAAGTGTTTCATGTAGGCTGTTTGGTGATAGTAAAATGTTCTCGTTGCGTTTAGCGAACCCAGATGAAGGCATTACAATAATAGAAACCGAAAGATGATCACAAAATATTATTCCACCAAAGCAATGTGGAATTTGTTTTTTGCGTGTAATTTATTGGTTTGCACAAAATGCTTAGTGTTTTTTACTGCATCCGTTGAGTTATATAATCTTTCCTTCAGTTTGAACCATCAGCATGGATTCATTGCTTTTGATCGATTGGTTGAAGGCAATTTCAATTTCATCAGCCACAGGGATCAACAAAAGGATTAGAAAAACGGATCGGATAGTGAAATTAGCACAAATAAGTTTGCTACTGAGCTGTGTTCTTACTGCGAATACCATTTTTATGGTGATTTTACGAGTGAAACATTGTAACTAAATCATGTAAAATGATAAAACTTAAAAATAAAGTTCTGTATAAAAATAACAGTTTATTTTCACACATTTTCAACGATTATATGAAACACCTGTTTCCAGCTCCGTTCGAATCTCGTGCCGTTTACATCGCAAACCACCTTCTTATAACGTGGTGTAGTTATAAAAACAAAACATTTTTAATCGTAACAACATGTATGAATCAGCAAGCGGAAATTGAAATTCCATCTGTCTTGCCGCGCGTTTGGAAATCAAATGGTTGTATTTCGGAGTATAGGTTATTCAGAGAAATAAGTATCCGTCATTGTAGGATTCATTTTCTGCCATTGACAGCAACTTGATTCACAATTTAAAAACAAAAATTGATGAACGTATTATATGGAAAGTCTCTGTTTGGATTTCTCGCGTCACGGTAATTGATGCGTAAGATTGTAACGTCCATTTATGGCGATATTTTTCTGAGTGTTTTATTTTAAAAATATTTATCAAATAGTCCATATTCATATGTTGCAGTTAGCTTCAATGTTGCACAGAAAAACAGATTAACCAGCTTTATTGACATATTTTGTATGGTTTCTGTTTAAAGGTGCAAGCGAAAGAAAAGTGTCACTTTGTCGCGTTTTTGGAGCAAATACAAAGCAACCCCAAAATGTTGTGGTATTGTTGTATTTGGCGCTATTTTCATCCTGTCATCCTAAAACCAAGAGAGTACAAATAAGAAATACAAATGGGAAAATGTAGCAAAAAAAATTCGCCTAAATTGTGGGCAGTCTAAAAGGACGATAATGAATAGAGTAGTGCACTCGCTTACCTCGACAGAGCAATGCAACTTAAGAAAAAATAGTCTGCTTTTAATGCTGGTTATCACAACCATGAGTGGTCCACTATATGTTTCTAACATTCCGCTCCATTACGTTTGTTTGATTAAGCCTTCCTCGAGGACTCATACATCATACGAGATCAACAGCACACGGAGAGGAATGAATAGTTATCCCAAATTAGTGAACCAGAGCATGAATGTGAGATTAGCAAACATACAATCTGAAATTAGCTCAACGTATAGCGTGCGCAAACACAAACGTTTTTTTCTATGCTTTGAACCATTTTTTATGTCATTTTTTAGAGAATTCAAATGGTTAAATGTACGCGATAGAAAATCAGCAAGTAACTTATTATTCAATGTATGTATATATGCACATATCTTGTTGTACTTAGTTTTTGAACAAAATAGAATGATCAGCCATATAATTAACTAAAGGTTTTTTTCACAACATATTCAACAGTGGTTGTTCCTTCACAAAACTTGATTTGTATTGCAGACAAGATGTTGTGCATGCATTGTCCAAGAAATATTTTATAGAAGTAATGATACTATTCGGTTAATTTATTGCAATTCTTTCGATCTTAACATTCATACAAATATAAAAATCAAACATATCTAGTCTAAAGGGCATTATCCCACAGAAAACATGTAACAGTCAATCTACTACGACCAATATCAAACATGTAAGGTTAATACACAAAACAAGTTGGAAAACTCGACATGTAACTCCAATAACGTATTTGAAATGTGAGGGAACTTGGTGTTCTCGAGAAAGGATTCAGTGCTACGATTTTTTTTCTATCTAAATCTCTGATGTCGATGTAATCTGACGTTGAAGGTGGCTCTGCTCGATTGAGTGATATTGATGATGCTGAAGCACTACTACGGAAAGCTTCTATCGATTGCTCGATCCATCAGAACCGTACTTATTCATTGTATGGTTCATTTTGCTTACAGAAATGGTAGAAACATGTGGAGACTACTCATGATTGACCTCGATATACCAGCTTGATCTGTACGGCAAAGGAAATCTTAGTTCTTTTGGTGAAAACACTTACATCACATTGAGCAGCTGTTTATCGTCGTTCATAACACGGGTAAGAATGCGCCAAGAAGACGTGAAACAGCATGGTCTAGCTTTGGCTATAAGAGCATCCAAAACATTCTACTGGGAAATGAATTGATGCATTGATTTGCTATGTGTGTAGATGTACATTCATTCCGGAGAGGCAGATTTTTACTTTTACTTTCTTAAAATACTCTCTTCAGCAGAGTTAAACACAGGTGGAGCAGCAACTTAAGCCTCCTCAAGGACCATTTGCTGCACTTGAGGCAATGTATATTTCACCCTATTCATCTTTCAAATCTCACTTTAGGGATATGAAAGACAGTCTCATGTTTGAATAATGAATTAAACGAGCTACATAAGAAATAAAACAAAGAATAAAACACAATGTTCAGGAAGTATTAAACTTTGTGCTTATCGGATTCTGCTTATTGTCTTATGGGATAACATAATTAATTTTCCTTGACATATTGTTTACTTTTTAAAAATTATTATTACAAACCGTAATGTCTTTAAAGAAAGAATACTGTCATCATGAATATAGCTGATTAAATTGTTACCTCTTCCAATGGTTTGCTGAGGAAATCGTTTAATTTTTCGTGTCCTTTTTGTTTGACACAGTATTCGTTTGTAATTGTACCCCACATTTTTTGCAGTTCAACTGCAATCATGTTGGTTTAGGACAAGCGTTAAAACACCCAATTTAAGCCCTAACATCCATTAAAGGATTGGTACAAGTAAACACAATTATTAAAAAAAGTGCCGAATTGCGAAATTCCTTCTGCTTGGGATCTTAACTTGAACATGATTGAGTATATTGAATCAATATTTAATGTATATTTGATATTCACACATTCATTCTAAAAACCACTGGAATATACTTTGACATTTTACAAATGAAATGTTGTGAAATGTTAACCATCCACATAACGAGACATTTTTTTATAATTTATTTTAAAAGCGGAATTACCGGTTTATTTGCATTGTTTAGTTAAAAGGATTTGTTCCCGAAGTGTACATCCTGGAAAAACGGTTAGCATAACTATGTATACTATATTTTGTTACTAGAAGATTCATACTTGACCTTTAATTAGGGTCAAATCAGTTAATTTCTTTGGATGAAAAGTTAGAGCCTAATTAGAAGTGGCATCGAAAATAAGGACTATTGTTCGTAAAAAAGAGATGTTGTTTACTCACCAGCAAACATAGTTTTATTGCTTTAATATTTCTATCTTAGTGACTTCCTTGTTGTGTCTGCTGAAATTTATTATGCATCCTACGGCGTAAAGCAGCCTGCATTATTTGAGGAAGGTTGTTTCATTTTTATAACATTTCGCTGTAGCTCATTCGAAATGGTTCCTCTGTTTTATGAGCTGACTCACCCACCATTCAACAAGTGATGCATACTTTTAAAGCCTCTTAACGCACTTGTGTTATTTAATGCTTCTTAACCGCTCCTTCATACTTATTGTACCTCCAAGTGAAAACAAGCTGGCAAACTTAAAGCTTTGCTGTGAGTTTTACCAGCCGTAGTATTTAATACGTTGCCTCTCCAAGTACTCCTAAACCAGTGTTGTTTGAGTCATCATGTCCTGATAGCCTTGCTGAAAAGCTGGGTTAGTTTGGGAAGTTTTTTTGTTTGGATTTTTAAATGAATCGAAATGCTTACCGAACAAAAGTTAATTCATTTCCTTTAATACTCAAATTTATCATAAACACAAACACGCATGCAAACAATGCAACCGAAATCTCGACACGCTGCTCAACGCCATCGTCCAGCCGACGAAATTTATCGCACCATTCGCAACGCTGAATAAAACATAGCGTACCCAATGCTTGCTCGGTATGGTCGTCTTAAAAGGATTAAAAATCCCATAAACTCGACGCTGAAAGCCACTTGCTTTGCCACTTCCTCCGATCAACGATTCAAACCTTTCTTATCCAAATCGCCAGAAGCTTGCTGTGGCGGTATCATCTTACTTCCGGTCTGCTATTTTACTACGATCGACATGCCACTCGATAGAATCAACACAGCTTTGCTCTTGTCGTTTGCTCTGACATGATAAAATATTCATGAAGCTTAAGATGCTCGTAACCCGTAAGTGGCAGCAACAAAACAGCCAACCCGAAGGCTTCAATTGAGTCAAGAGTAACACTTCCAAGGCGGGTTTTGCGACATCAAATGTCAAAGAAATCCTGCCAAAGAGTTCGGCCGTAGATTGACTTAAGAGAAAAAACTGGATTCTTAGGGACAATTGTTTTGTTTCAGCTTGTTTATGCAAAAATAAATAACCATAGTTCCATCCATTGTTATGTATCTTTGATCAACAACAATAAAAATATCAAACAAGATTTGTAACAATCATCCGTGCTTTGTATCCTAGTATTCATTCTAAAGTTAAATTCTCTGAAGAGAGAAATGCATTTCCTCTGTCTTTTCAATAACAGTTATAGACATTCAATCCAATCTTACGCCTGAAACGGAGCATTCTTTAGAAATGAAAAAAAGGAAATTGAAAAATACTCTGTTTTAATTCCAGACTGGCTAGGAAGACACTCGAATAGTGCACTTGAATAGAAAATCATTTTTCTTTCTACTCTCGTCATCGTTGGGCGCTCATAATGCGATTTTTTTAATTAAGCCGTACCTGTTTTATGAAAGCTTTGAAATCTACATTCCAAAGTGACTTTTATTGCTTAATTTTACGAACCATCCGTGTATACAGCTATAGAATTTGCAGTAAAAAAATGTTTTAAGTGGAAATAATTTCCTTTCATCAGCGTTTCTTACTAACATGCAAGCCAGACAAACACCCCGACAATGGAGATGCAGTCGAGCATATTTCTTACCTGTGCAACACCAAACTACACCATTTGGAAAAATTAATTTGTTAAGTCAACAAAAACTCCCTTGTAAGATATTTAAAACGCTTGACTAATTTCTTCAGTCGTTCTCAATAAGGCGCTTTACTTGCAGTTTTTTGAGTGGTTTCAGACGCGGTAGAAGAATGGTTTGCAATATCAACAATGCTTCAGTAGCTGAAAGGAGCTGAGGAAAATAAGATGCTAGTTTTGTCACTGTAAAATCTAAATGATTTGTCGTCAGTGTAGATTTCTTTATGAGAAAGTTTCGCTGTCAAGCGCTCTAAAGTGAAAGTAATCATTTGTGTTGTCGCCTTCCGGTAGGTAAGTCTTTCTCAAATAAAAGCTGATGCTTGTTGCCTTTTTGGCGGTTTTTCATTATGAACAGCACTTATAATAAATTTTGCAATTTGGTTGGTCTCGTTTTTCCATTTCAGTTCACAACCAGATCATAAAAATAAAATGTCACCGTTGCAGTAAAGTTTACATATTTTCATAGAATAATGTTTAGTGTGCTATTGTAATTTTTTAAAGTTATTAACTTCATTTAAGTAACTAATGGTTGATTGTATCTTTTTCCTTAAAATTTATTTTGCATCAGTCTTATGCGACCCTATTTTTGATTATGAAATATATCAATACAAACTTACCTCCTCCCAATTTTATCATCACAAAATGTTTTAATCTGTCTTTCGTGCCTTAAATCCAGTTCAGTTTAAGAGTTCAATATATTATGGTTTCCACCAGACCACTAAAGCCAATGATCAAGCCATGACCCTACTGCAAACTCCTTTAAGAGCACAATAGCAACCTCACCGCAGTTACGTTAAATGAACCCTCATGCTATCGATTTCGATTTGGCACTGTTCCATATGGCACTGTTATTCACACCAAACACAAAATAATTCGTACAGACACTCTCGGTTGGTACTTCTTTGTCCATTCAATGTTGAAAACTGCTACGAAAGGATATGCTTTCCCACTTTCGTGTGCATCGCATGTGTAAATCAGAGATGCTTAAAGAATAATTTGTATCACAATGGGATCAACAGTCACATGCAGGATTCTTTGGGTTTGCACTCTTCCACTGTGCTGAATAGAAACCATTTGCACCAAACGACAAATAGTGGCACACCGATAGCAAACAGCACACCAAGTAAAAGTGCACCAAAAAAGCAGCCCAGTCTTTGGCACCAACACAGCATTCAGAATGACCACTACAGTGCACCAAGCGACCAAGATCTTTGGAAAGTCTAAGCATGGAAGATACCTCCAATAACGTTCACTTGCTTGAGTGGATGTCTGCTGAGACAAAAAAACTGAAATTCGTACTGAAGAAAAGATTAGGTTAAAGATTGCACGAGCATTCACCTCTACACACAGAACAGTTGAAATGTTTCAGATAGATTTCGGAAGACATTAAGCATAACACTGCTAATGCTTTTCAATACCGCGCAGCGTATTATACCATCCGACGATTGCATTTGAGATGAAGGTGCTGTGCAAGCAAGAATAAATTATAAGAGATTAGATTGTGGTACAATTTTTTCAAGAACTTGACATTTATCTTAATATTCTGATGCATATATCCGGTTGCCGGTTCTATGCAGTAGTGTTCATTTAACGGCAATATCTATGTAGAACGTTTACGGTGTGTGATCTGAAAATAATGAAAAAAATTGTATAAATATTGTTTATTACTTTGTATATTACTGTGGATTAGGCGTTTAAATCAACGGGTAAAGCAATAGACTCACGGATAAGTTAATCAATTGCGAGGAACAGAATTATATTGTGTTCAAAATGTCAAGAGCAGTTTGCCTACATGTCTGCGATTTTGGCCACAAGCACTGAATGGACTGAGCTGATCTATAAGAGAGCTATTTCTATAAAGTAAAGCCTTGCCACGGGAGGTCATCGAATAAACCATCCGTTAGACAACACCTAGACACCACGTATCCAACTTGAATAGCTTGGTGAGTATATTACACGCTATTTAATGTGCGGTCAACCTGACATTCCGCAAAATGGAGGCTCGCGTTGTGGTTTTCGATTGCACAGTTGTAGTCAGATACATAATTTATGCTCGCTGCATTCCTCCACCAAATTCTTGTCCTAAATTCTAAGGCTATAGGCTTATCGCAAAAACAACCTACGATGCTTCTTGGCCTTGGACAAATGAATGGAAATTAATTTGCTTCAACACGCAAATTACAATGCTATACACATCATCTTACTATCGTTCCAGCTGTCTAGAATTCCTATATCAGTTACTATCGTAAGTTGAGGGCATACGATTAGCTTGCATTAGCGAAATTAAGCACACCACGTCAATATCTTTCACGGTTAGAATCCTGAGCCTATTTCTTCGCAAGGCTAAAGCAAGCTACTATTGTGGTATGAAACTAATTCTATTGACTTTTGGCCTTATTTCGAATCTATGATCTTATTAGACATTTGCTTATTTCTAATTTACTGTCTACCGTATGCAACTGAAATATTACTTTATAACGCTTTTGATAAAAAATTTGCAGTTTAATATTAAACATCCATAACGTTAAAAAGTCCTCTAGCTTAACAGCATAAATCCGAAAGCATCGGCAAAAGTATAATGAATTATCGTGCAACGCAACACTCTCACGAACCATCAAGCAGATTGACATTTTGGCAATCGACCGATTTAACAAAGTGCTGGCAAAATTCATGAAAAGTCTACAATCTTGACAAGGTATGTGCACTGCGGAATTAAACTTTGCTCCAACCTATTGGAACGTGACCCCTACAGATATTTCTTCCCCTCCTACCTCATGCCGTGCCCCGTCATGTTCGGTTAGGAGAGGGAGCTTCATCTGCTAATGGGCCAGAGTTTTGGAATTTGCATGCAGCTTCGATCGATAGCGCTCGCATGGTACACTCGTGGATGGTATCGACTGTCGAAAAATTTTTCACGTGCCAGCTACCAGATCACGACTCACTCTTGCTAGCATGGCTGGGTTAGCTGATACCATCAGACTAGTCAAGAAGGGAAAAAAGCAAACCACATTCCTAAATAAAACAATCCAATCTATGAAAGCTCGACTCACTCGTAAAGATTGCAACATACCGATAGAACAAACTCGTTCCAGTTTAAGTTTAGGAAAAATGCACCGTCAATATGTTTGACGATTTTTGTGGTTGTCATTAATCAAGTACATTTGTGTTTTGTTTGGGATATTTCAAACCAGTTAAATGTCTTTATGCAACCTGTATTTATACCGTAAGAATATATGTCATCTTGCTATTGTATTTTGGTGTATGTGGTTAAACTTTAGACTTGAGGAAATTGTATTATCAGGTTTGCGATGGCTTTTTATTGTCCTATTATCCATTTTCGGCAAAATTGTTGAAACAACCGAACCGACAACCGAACGGACAATTATATTACAATTTGATTATGTACTCAGGCTTCGCATTCATTTTGTCATCTTTTCTGCGACTCCACCTAAGTTAATTGTGCCACGATTTGTTAGCGGACCAGGACAATTTGCATTATTAATCACTTTAGCAAACATCATAAATATAGAAATAGCTTTTTTTCAATTCTTTCCAAGCGTGATTCAGGAAGCAAGCCAAAAATGAGCGATGAACAAGGTAACAGACATTAAAAACACAAAGGCTGACCAGAAGGCTAAGACACTGTCCTCACCATGGTACGGTACAAAGTTTGCACTGAGTTTTCCCTGGAACATTGAATTTGCTATGGTTACGCTTCGAAAACTTTTGCCCGTATTCTTGACTTTTCCCCACACCCGGATAGTGAGCACGGTGAGGCCGTGAATAAGGGAATTAAAATACTTTTTAATAGTTTTATGGTTTATTGTCGAAACTCGATAACGATACAAAACAAATGGCATCAACTTTCCGAAAAACTTGAAAACAACAAATAATACAATTGCTCTTCCCATAGAACCGAGCAGTGAAGAAATCACTCCAACTTTTGCTTTAGAATTCATCCCCCTCGATCAAACTCTCCGCTACCAAAACTGTCCCTAGGGAAAACTAAACTGTGATAACCTCTGGGGTCAATTATGTTAATCGGTATAGCTGCAGCGATATAGCTCCTTAGAAGGATGTAGGAGAGACTTAGAAGGGTTAAGTTGATACTGTTGTAGTTTTGCTAACGATAGTATGGGATAGTCTAGCGTTTCTTTTGTCTGCTGTAAACAATGGTTTTCTAGCAAACTGTAAAGAATAAGAGAACCGAAACATTTGTTATAGTTTACATGATTCATAATTACTATTCTTATAGTTGGAAACTAGCGTGAATTCCAAATAAAGCTAACATTGCCTCAGCAAACTCAATAATAAATTCAATATTTTTTTCGTTCAAATACAAGCGTGTTTTCCGACTTGTATGAACGAACGAAGAACTTTAAAGCAGGTGTTTCTGTGACACTTCCGCTCCCAAGCACCTGTGTAATAAATAACATTCTACTCCTGATTTAAGCTTGGACCAGCAGTTCCTACCAGTTGTTGTGTCCTATTTTCATTTCTTTGCATGATGGTATGACGGCCTTTCACCATTCATTCAAATGTTCGTTGGAATAGCATTGCTGTTTTGCTGTAGGCTGGGCTGTGGACTAGGGTAACATATTAACACTAATGCAATGCATGCCGCAGCATTTCAGTCAACACTTTTCAGGGCGGACGCAAACATTGTTCGTTTTTTTCATTTCCAAATGCTTCTTTCTTTTGGGACAATATACCTTCGGATATTGCGCATAAAAAGGATTTAATATTTCTTACCGATTTTTTTAAATAGATTTACGTCCATCAGCCTTACACGCATTGCAAAATTCAATGATGTAGAAAGTTTTAACATTGTGCAGTAGGTATGTTTAATTAGTAAGACCACAATCTTACAACAATTCTTGTGTTAAAATGTTTTGTAATACTCCTTGTCGAGGCTAAGTAAGCATCGAAAGACTAGTTTTCTGAATATTCCTCTTACTCTTAGTTTAGAGCTGAAATGCTGAGTTCAAACCAAACATTTCTCAGTGAATAGCATACCTTTCATGTTTTTTACACCACTATCCACACCGGTGCAAGCTGTTTTAATACTGGGAATGTTAAACCTGGTTGTTTCAAAGAGAGTATGGGACTTTTCAACCTTAAAACTGCATGAAATGGCAAGCAAGACCGCAAAAAATCAGACTAGACAGTTTAGGCTACAATGCTATGTAAAAGGCCCGTATTTGAATAAGGACAATGGTAAGGGCGTAAATAAATTCGAGGCTACATTTCACTTTTACAACCATGCTTATGTTAGTGTTTTCTAAGTGTTTGCAATACAAATTCTAAGCCTGGAAGTACCGAGTAAGTATCGAGAATTTTAAACCTTTTACGGAATGTTGCATCTACGTTGACAGGAAGCCAAACTTTTCCACTAGTCTTATGCTGTCGGTGCAAGTAAATAAGTTTAGTTTTTTGGTGGTTTAATGCAATATGTTATTAAGACTTCTTTAATTTTTTTAGTAGCAGTATTTTATTAAAGCATTCTTGAATAATTATTGACATCATCATCACACGATTCGTAACATTTTCATGCCAAAACATTTAACAAAGAGTATGTGACTAACATAATTGAACATGTCATGTATACAACATTACTTAGGAGTGTTATAATAGATGTAGTAATTAATCATTCACCATTTGCTCTTTTAGAGCACTGTTCTTAGAATTTAAAATTTAATTGGTACAAAAACACTATGCCAATGATAACAAGGTGCGGTAAAAAGCACTGTCGAATCTGGAGTAAAGACCCACATTTTGAAAGCGAAATGGCTTAACGTTATGTGTATGCATATATGTGTGTACGTGTCTGTCAGCGTTGCAACTAGTTAAAACAAAAGGCTTCGTACCAATCCTTTTGTTTATTTATAACATCTTCATTTCGTAATTATTATGTTCGCTTTACAAGTTCACACCTTTATGCCAATGGTACCAAGGTTTTCGGAAAATCAACTCGTACCCAGAACCAGTAGCAGAAAGCGTCCGCGTATGTCTAAACATAATGGGATCCTTTGTTTATAATGCACACATAGAGTGGAAGCTACAAAGGAGTGCATATGCAACTGACAGCCAACTGTAGCATTACACGCTTGTGAATTCTAACAGCACTCTTATCGAAGAAGCGCTTGCTAGAGACGAGTAAATGATTTGTTATTTTTAGATTTATTACACCTAACCATGGCTATAGGGTAGTTGTTTATGAAACGTGTGGAATAGTCTAAGCGGCCCAACAATAAAATAGGTCTAGGTAATTTGGTATTGTGCCTTAACCCGCGATGAGAAGAACAAAACACTTGCGCGTACATATTCCTTCTCAGTTTGGTTCTTGATGCATAATAACGATTCAGCTGATTTTGTACGATGCCGGCAAATCATACAGTTCGTACATCTCATGCTTGTATGTTCCATTCAAATCTAAAGAACCTCCATGGTATTTTGCTTGTTTAGTTCAAAACTTATCAGAAACATTTTCCCTTGTGCACAGGCAGGTAAACCTCTTTCCCAGGCTTGCTCAACATCATTCCAAGAGAGAGATTACTTTGATCTTTGCTCAACCACAGCATCACTCTCTCTCTCTCTCGCGTATATTACCATAACGATATGCTTTCCTTTGATATCCGTAAATGCACTGTAAGCAATCCAACTCGGTGGCACTGCATCAATTCTCGGGACGATTAATGTGATTAATCCCGGCTGATTCCATTACAAGCACATTACAGCTGCTTTCTGTGCCGGTCACTTGACAACATCATCCGTTCCAACGTAGCTGACCTTTGCCACATTATCTGACTTTCTGCCCCATCTTTTTTCTGTTAAATTTTTCATATAATCATTTATGCTTGCGCTAGAAACAATCAACACAGTGATAGTTTAATTGAGCCACTGGTTTTATGTTTACTATTTTTCCTGCTTTTTTTACAATTATTTATTATTTTCTGTAAATAATTGCTTTTTAAAATAGAAAAAAAAATCTTGAAAAATAAACCGAATAAATATTTTCATCGATACGGCCAATCAACACGAACTCGCCACGTTTACGTAAAGAAGGCGCGCTAATCATGACAATAGTAGCACGATAATACGATAGCGAACGATAACACGTCCAACTTTCTGAACGTATCCGGTGCAACTGATTCTATGTTTTATGTTTCTATGTTTATGGTCGCTTTCCTTTGGCACTCATTCTCCACGGAGCTCAGCGCGAGCTGTGGAAGAAGCAGAGAGACTTTGTGAGTTTTATGCTCCTCACTAGGAATGTTTTGGTTTTCGGATGATCATCACTCGACTTTCTTCACTCACCGCAAATGAACTTAATGCATTTATGTGACTTCTGTTCATTCGGGAAATCATTTTTATCATAAATACGAATGAATGAATTGTTATGATGAATTTTGCCGTTTGCATAGTAAATGTGAGTTAAAAGAGTTATTCTTTGGGTCAACCCCAGAATCAGTGTTCTATAAATTGTTATATAAAGCCATTAAAAATCTCATAACCTAATATGATGACTAATAAGCTAAGTATGTTGTGTGACGAGCGCTTTCTCAATTTTTATTCCTTTTGCTTTCGAATTACTTTTTCCTGCTTCTGACCTCAAGCCGTCTGATAGGCGACAGCATTTTCCTTTCGTCATGCATGGTCACAGCAGTGGATCGAGTGGGTGGAATGAAATAATAAACCAGGACAAAAACATGGTGTACTACATAGATCCGGAACGAGGGAAAAGAATTAAAACAAAGCGACAACTTTTTCAATTAAAACATTCCAAAGGTTTGGTTCGATGGTATCATTGGAAAAATCATCCATCCCTGCCGGTTCTTTTAACTCGTTTGACGGTATTGACGGAACGAAAAAGAAGAAAAAACAGACAATGACCATGGGATAAAATGGCACTGCGCTGTTTGATAATGACTTAATCGGAGAATGCAATTTTCGTGGCTTCGACATAAGTGCTGCTGATTCCACCAGCAATAGATAAAAAGTGTTTTGCTTTGTTCTGAACTATTCCAGTCATAGACAAGTCATCTATTGCTATAAAAAACCTTACAGTTATAAATTAATACAATAGCATGCAACAAATCTTACATAAATAATGGTCACGGGAAAATGGATCTAATTAAAAACATATACATTTCATCGACATTTTGTCACTACTTCAGTAATAATAAAGTTGCAAATTGACGAAAATTTATGACAGTAGCGCTGCAAAATATGTAGTAAAATGTATTTATATATTGTTCAAATGGCTCGTATATTGAAAAGGAGCATAAATATCATATAATTAATTTAAACTCTGTACGTAGTTGCGGATAGTTGGGTTAAATTCTGCAGTGTATACACTTTTCAGTTTTGAAATTTGTATCACGTGTGTGTTCTAATTAGCACGTTCTTTTCGATATTTGAAACTACTAATCAAATGACGGTGCTCACGTCCTGTTCTTTTGTTACAAGTTCATGCTATTTGTGTGTTTCTATTTATTTCATAGGAAAATATTGATCCTTTTTAGCATATTTATATCGATTGGTTGGGTTTGTTAGGAGCAGTACTGCGATCGGTAATAAATTTCTCAAATAATGCTTATGTGAACAAACTCATTATTGACAATAGTGTTGGTTAATATTTGGTAAATCGTGCCCGAGAAATACACATGTTTTTGAAGTTTTTTTTTCTCGTTCCACAATTGTGCCTGTGCATGTGGAGTGTGCTATATGTCTTTTCAAATTTTGTAATATTGCTTTTAACTTACTAAGAGCAGAAGCTTTTAAAGCATAAGCGATTAAAGTCAAAACTGCACACCACAAGGGAATGGTGATAAAAAGGTTCATTGAATGTATGAAGCACGCTTAACAGCCACTGAGTTTGCACATCCGGCGTTCGTGCGACATCATTGGATTAATTAAACAGTTTTAATTGATTCACCAAACCAGGCATAGTGTCTCCAGGGTGCTCGATTGATCCACTGTAGGCAATGCGTTTGAATAAAAGGGCTAATGGTGGCAATTTTGAGGCATGTTTAAATTTGTATCTAGCGACAACCAAGCAACAAAAATGCGATTGATAAATATTGGCTTTGCGGGATGATGAATTTCAAATAATTTAATTATTGCGATGAAGAATGAAGGGTGAGCATTGAGAGTAAGTACCATAGCGATTTCATTTTGTTAGCATGGTCTAATTGAGGGTTTTACAAGTTCAAACAGGTGTCGATTTTCATTATATACCATTTCGTTCGATCCTGGTTTTGTGTTAATAATAATTATAGCAAAACTCTCTATGTGTTTTTTTTTTATATTCAACGGTCGGGCATTTCAACAAGCTGGTCCAAGCAAAATAAACAGAAAAAACATGAGTTAGTTGAACAGCATTACCAACAATCCTCCCTGAGTCTTAATTGATGATTGCGCACTAACGGAATCTTTTTGATTAGATGTCATCCTGCACCTTGTGAGATCGTAAACCAAAAACTAGGCAAACAATAGATATCCCTCAGAGCAATGTCATTGGTTAGCCCGTTGTTTGCTGTATACGGCATCGTATGGATGCCTCGCGCTCCACTACATTTACCACGAACCAATCAATGTTTGGCGGTGAAAGCGGTTGAAAAGTGGCAAAGTTTTCGCGCTCACTACAGCACCACCAAGAACGACATTTGCATCACACATTCAACCGCCAAGTACTACGGCCACCTTCTGCGCCAACCCAATTCTGGACCATAACGTGATGCTTGTGAGTACGTTTCGACACCGCCGCCGCTCTAACGAAGTAAATAAATTTGATTGGAATGTTGAAATCCTTCGAGGGGATTGCACGCCGGTCACCCTCGGTGTTCCGGGGCCAGGAATGTATTTGTAAGGTTTTTTTTGTTTCCTCCATTCATATGCTCTCATGGTTGCCGTTCCGACTGGCTTCTTCTCTTGGGAAACGGATATTACGATGTGTTTGTGATGATGTTGGACTTCGTCGCTTGCGCTTGTTCGGCTCGCTTCCACTAGCAACAACGAGATCGGCAACCGTCTGTTCTTGGCAGCTGGTATGTCAAACGGTTGGTTTCCAGAGCGGACTGAACGAGCTACTGTCGAAGGCGGGTGGGATACGATCTATGTGGGGGAATTTTATTTTTCACTTTTCCATGAGGTACTTGAGCAGCAATCGGTGCTAAATGTGCTCGAGGGGCCTTTAGCAACACGGTGAAGATGGTGTTTGTGTATATTTCACTCGTAACGAACCGCGAACGCGCTTACAATGGCGAGCGTGTCCTTTTTGTTACCGCTGGCTCGGTCACTATTGTTGCCAGGAATCGGATGAGGCCGGGTTATTATCATTCCAGCGACCAATGGTCACCGTTTGTCTGAGTGACTTATTTCCTATTTTTGGGTGCGCTGGGGGCGTAAGACGTGGTTTTGTAAATATAGGATGATAAGCGGAGATAGTGAAAAGGTTGGGTTATATCTTCAACAAGAAATTAATTGCACCTTATAAAACTGGTGATAATTGACCAAAAACGGTGAAACTTGAGTAAACCAACAAGTGTTTGGAATTTACTGAAGCTGTTACAACTTGTACAACTTGTGTATGGAGTAGGTCCTCAGCTGTGAACATTTGCTTATAACGTTACACAGCAGCATTCATTAATGATTAGTGTAAGTTACGCATTAACTATTCAGTTTGGTCTGCTTCTGATATCAATATAAAATAATGCATTTAATGATTGAATGCATGAATGCAATTGTGCGACTATGCACGTTCAATAATAATGAGTTAAAGTGCGATTGGTTTCTTTGATTGCTTTAAACGTTGTGGTGTTATGTATTAATGATATAGATGGCAGTGTAGCACTGCCATTGGGTTATGTGTTTGACCTTAGTACATATTTCGATGTTGCTTCGTTTACACACGCTTTTTGAGGTTTAAAATGTTACTCATCAGGCTTAGTTTCGCAATTGGATGCTTACGCTGTTTGTGGTTCCCGTTTGCTTTAGGTCACCTTGAACCAATTACTTCACCTGATGATTCCCATTTACTGCACCGAAACATCTTAGTTGAGGGAATCGATCGAATCTGTCCGGAGCATCGTACGACGAATATTTTAGTGCTATACTATGACCAGTTAGCAGCCTCATATGCATCATTTTCGGCTGTATCCCGATGGCTGCCCGTGATGTTACAAAATTCAAATTTCTTGAAACCTGTGCATTGGGATACACAGTGCGTGGTTGGATTTTTCAACGGAACCGATGCGTTCAAGGTATTGGCAAAGAGTTTAGTTTTAATCTGCTCAATATGTTTCTAGGAGTGTTTTCTTCTTTTTCCAAGGCAGCACATCGTCACTATTATATTTCGGTCATCAGGATATTCATCTTTCCTGAAAGCGAACTGTATAGTTTCCTTCACATAGCCCCAACAATATCGACCTGTTTCCCGTACCTGTTTGCATACGACCCAAACACATTAAATGGTTCGTGGACCGTTTTTCAATCACCAAACAGCACTTGGACGCTGGAAGAATTTTTCCAATTTTCCCGCAACATGAAAGGGTATGAGATCAGCTACTTAACTACGGATTTGTTGCGTGACAGCACATACGACGTTGCGATCGGCAGGACGATTGCTCAACGGCATAATGCATCTTTTAGACTGGTGATGGAGATGATGCCAAAAAAGTGTATCGACTACTTCTACAGCTTGATGCACGCGCTTCCAGCTCATTACATACCACTACCGGATATGACTGAATTATGTTTTCTTGTACCAAAAAGTGCCCCAAAGTCTCTGTTTTTAGTCTTGCTCGACCCGTACGATCAGTTTAGCTGGATCGTCTTCGGACTCACAGTCATAGCGATCTCGATGGTTTTGTTTTTGTTTGGCGAGTCATCCCGGTACACCAACGTTATGATGATTGCATTGGAAATGCTAATGGCGGTACTGAATGGGCCAACACATCGGCTAAATGGACGATTCGAACGATTAGTCGTAGGACTGTTCTTGTTGATGAGCATAGTGATGATCTCTGGCTACCAGTCTTTGGTGATCTCGTTTATGTCGTCGGCCCGCTATGAGCCACAGCTGGATACGTTCGATGCTATCAATGACACCTGTTTGTTCATGTATGATGTACATTTGAGCAGTATGGGATACAACTTCAAAAATGTGCACAAAACTTACGAAGTGGCCGAATCAAGCGAAGCCATGTGGGACGTTAAGTGGTGCACGATGTGTAGCTGCACAGAGGCACAATACATCATGGCGCATGTTGGTAACGCAGATCGTTACGAAGATATGGATCCATTTGCAATGAGTCTGTTTGATGAGGAAGGATGGAAAAAATTTAAACATCACTTTAAATATTTTCGCTACTCAAAGGCACGCATTCAATCCGTAACCTCTATGTACCGTGCAGCCTACGACTCTCCGATTCGCCACCTTTTAGCATGGTACACACAAGCCTTTATCGAAGGACGATTGGAATATTTTCCTGTGTTGAAGAGCACCAAACGCAAAGCAAAGGAGATTTTTGAAGAAACTGTGGACATAATAAGTGTACAGCAGATGGGTGTTGAGGATTTGATGATCGCATGGCTGCTTTATTGCGTTGGATTGGTGCTGAGTATAGTGAGCTTTGTGGTGGAGGAGATAGTTCTGGGTATGAAGAGAATCAAACAAATCTTGAAAGATAGAAAGATTAGGAAAAGAAACGTGAAGAAAACTTTTATAGTATTGTAGAAGAATTTGTTTGAAACGTAAGTGTTAAATAAATGCTTAGCGATCAAACGTATTTGTGTGTAAAATTCTGAAATGTGTAAGTCAATCTAAATATGAATTGGTACGCCATAACCAAGACTTAAAGACTAGTTTTGATGATATTTTTGCAGTGTTCTTATTATTATCTGACGATGAACTGCCATGGCATGTCATACGGCTCTAAAGGGCGTTACAGTCGACGACTAGAACAAACTTTAAGATGATTATGAATGTTGTGCACCCTGCATAAGAAAAAAAAAAAACATATGGTTTACAAAATCTGCGTTGTCACAAAGTTCGTATGAGGATAGGGGAAATGCGTATCTGCTGCTGACAGGAGGAGGTTCAACTGGGGGAATATAGATAAGTGCTACTACAAGTGTTAATATATGCTTGACTGACAATAAAAAACAGATATCGTAATTTCCCGTTAACTGCCTTCACAGAGTATGGATAATTAATCAGAGATTTGGCTAACTTTGCCTTTGTCATAAATTTATTGAATGTAAGCAATACGGCCTTTTGGACCTTCCCTCCTGAACAAAAAAAAATTATTGAATGGTGCCTACTGTAAGTAAGGGAATGGGAGAATATTATTATTTCATCAAAGACATTAATGCTTTTTCTTTTTAACGTTATATTGGTCAGTGTATGATTTTTTTCATCATAGATTTTTATTTTTATGAATAATTGTTATCTGTAGCTTGAGATAAATAATTATTAATTCGAGTAAGTATGGATCAAAGTTTTGCATGGACAGCATGAAAAAAATCTAAAAAAATAATGCAAAAGAGGCTGTAAAACATTGATCCGCACAGATTTTGTGAATTTCGTCATGTTTAAAATAACGAAATCAAATATTTTATATGCACTGATATCGTGAACTTCACTACAAATGCAAAAACTATCAACAAAATCCTGAAGTACACTTATATCATTCGTAAATTGAAACATCGGTAATCAATGCAGAATGATGCTCAATGCAGATTGCTCAGAACTGTTAAGCGTTAAGATTTCAAAGAAAGAAAAAAAAAACATGAAACCATAGTTCATACATCCTGTCGCAACCAGTATTAGGCTACAAAGTTAACCACCAAACCAAAGATGTTATAAAAAGGTATTAAAATATCTATGAAAAAACTTCTATCATAGAGTATCTTCTATGCAGGGCATCATGTCAGATTATAATTTCACGTACGGTAGAAGATTTAAGTCCCACGGGACATTGCTGATTCAAACGCTGAAAGAGTAAAACTAGCAAAGCTGACGTAATTCAGTAGGATGGTGAGTGCATCGCTAGCAGGGGTATCGTATGAGACTTACAAACATACACTCTTACACATCAATTTGATTGACCATAACGAGTGGACGAGAATCAGCATTTTTGCAATGAGTGCTGAATGGAGGGAGCACAGTTGGGTTTATTCTACTTTCATAGACTTATGTAGAATTATAACTTCATTACGCCATAGGATTACAATCTACGTGTATCTTACTAACATAGCTTATCTTTCAGTCTGCTATATTTGGAATGATATTTTTAAGTAATGGTATGCTTCATATTTCAATGGTCAAATTTAATTAACTTCTTTAAATTAATCGACTGACCAGTTGCTACGATAAATTGAGAATCTCAAATATTACGATTGATATTGACAATAAAAAAAAATAATTAAACAAGAAAAGTGATAACGATTATTAACATCCAAAAGAACTATGCGTCACCAGCGATTAAGTTTGCTCTAGACAAAATGTACTGTGTATTCTTTTTCAATATCATTGCAATGCTGTCAAAACTGTCCTACCATAATCCTGATAACAAAAATGGTTGGTACCAAAACTATTGTTGGAACTAGTGATACAACATTTACTTATTCTAATTAATGACATTAGTCAACGTGCTGCTCTAGAAAGCTTCAACGCTGATTAGTGCTATAATCTCTTCGTCTTCAGGGTGCATCAACACATGATTGACATCATAGCTGAATTACGATGCTCATCTACCAACGGAACTGTGCATACACATATATCTACATACTTCACCCACATTAACGAACGACCGGATTGATGATACTGATACCGAAACAAAACGAGTTCAATCAAATTACTGACCGGATTGAGCCCTTGCTGCGATTCAAGTGATATGGAGCGGAATGAATTCACTTTTGTACATTGTGAGTGTACTCACGAAACTTGTCTCATCGTTCAAGCTATTTCGTGTTTGTTGATGATCAAAATCTATGTTTTGCTGAAGCTATGTATTAGCATTGACCATTACATTCTAGTATCTAGTTATTCAAATATTGTTAAACAGTAGTTGGTGAGGTAATGTACACTGGTTTGAACTATGCTCAATATTTATAATTTAGCTCGGTTGTTGTAAATAGCAAAAGAAAGCTTTAGACAGAAAGGAGCTTCCAAACATAGAATATATTTTTTTTTTCTTCCACGAACTTTCCCCATGCGCTTGCCTGTGCTTTGAAGCTAATTTATTTGGACGGAATAATTATTTTCTTTCATGCGAAGAAGCCCATATTTGCAGCGTTGACTGAGGATATCAAAAACCAGATTATAAACTCTATTACCCACTCCATTGGATATCATTTAAACAGACTCATTGTGGGGTACAATAGTGATGAATGCAAAATTGCATTTCTATCATTTTTGAATTTTCAATAACTTCTATTGATATCTTTTGCTTTTGTGTCCGATTCTCATTAAGTTTTGGAGAGGCTTCCAATGATCCATTACGAAAAGCAGTCCGTCACGTGGGTAGCTTTATAAGACGGAAAATGTAAGAAAGTATTTAAAAAAACTGCATTCAAACTCAAGGCGACTGTGCACTACAGCGAGAAATTACTTTTCTTATCACATTCTCCAATTAATTTTCATGAAGAAGCAGTTTTAATTAAAATATACTTCATTTATGGAAGCATCACCGCATTCTGAAGTGACTTTTATTGCATAAAGCTTCATGCAGATATCATTTGTCGGTGAAATATTAATGGAAACAGAAATGGTCTACTTTCTGCTGCATTGGTCTACACTAAGTTCTATCTCTAAAACAACATCAAAAGCTGAGAATCTCGTCGTGGCAAATGCACTTCTTTTAATATATTATATATATTTTATATATTTTAATATATCATATTTAAGTGATTCTATGAAACAGTATACTGTTTCGACAAAAAATCTGCAAGAACAATTTAATCCTTTGCTTTTAAAAATACGCAACTTTTTGCTAAACAATTATGGTGATGTTAGTTACGATTAAATATCTTTCTCGAGTATCATTGTTGCATTTGAGGTAGGCTGAAAAAGAAAAGGTATGCAACTAAATATTCCGCTGAGAATTTCAAATGTTTGTTGTCAGAGTTATGTCAAGCTGGGCTAATTCAACTTACAAGCACTGGAAACCAGAAGTAAACTATGTGATCATCAGCATTTTCTTACAGTATCGTATGCATTTAAAACTCTCGGTCTAAGAGCAATGGTGCTAGTTTCAATGGTGAAACTAATTTCTTATTCATTGCACACTCATGGATTTATTATTAAATTTCAGAATAGAAACATCAAATTAGGGGTTTGAACATCTTTGAAATCGAACGGACTATAATTAGAAAAAATCGGATTTAAAGAAAAATCTAGTAAGATCAGGATAAAATAAATTGAATCAGACTAAACTGCAATGCATATGACAGTATTAAGATTTGGAGCTCAATGGTTGACCATTGTGCAGATTACCTAGTTAGATGTGCAGGCTTCTTTATATGCAAAATTGTTACTATATCTTAGTGTTGAAAGTACAGTACATTTCTTTATCCTTTTGTCCGATAAAACGAAACATTAGCAATTCACATTAGTTCCTCACCTGGCGATCGAGCGATATTCAGTGTTTAATAGTTCCATTGGAATAACTTCAAACTAATAAAAAACGCCTCTCTTAAGTGAAGTTCGATTTTGTATGAGTAATCAGTAATTACTTTTAAATAATAATAACATTTGAACATAAAAATGTTTATTCAGGGTGGTCCAATTTCATAAGTGACAAACTCAATCAGAGTATTGCATTAAGCCACTGAAAAAATAAGGACAATTTGATTTTTTGTTCAGTTCCGTCTCATTCGTAGTACAATTCGTAGCACCTACGCAATGTGGAAGTTCAATTCATTTGCAGAAGCTTTTTGTATAATGATTTCCGTTCAAGTGTCCTTGTGCTCTTTACTTCCCATTCCAGAGATCAATAGAACAATGTGCGCTGAAACATTGCTAGAGCTGCACCGACAAGTATGTCCTGCCCATAAGTATCCTAATCTCGTGATAATACAGCTTAGCAATGAAGAACTTGTCGATATAGTTCTGTTGCGCATTATCAGTGATGATAGTTACACAAACATTGTGTCGGTATTTCCAGTATATCTTACGTCCGCAAACCAGTATCACAGCTGTATGTTGGTGCTGATCGATAGTTTGGATGATTTTAAAGTAAGAATAGCTTGCATCATCGTCTGATATCTTGGGTGATCGGATATCTTGTCTATTCTTCCATTGCAGATTGTTGATTTAGTTGAAGATGGTGTAAAATTGATTTACTTCTACCCCAGAACAATGTACGCCATGGTTCAAAATGTGCCGATTCAATCTCTCAAGCGAGCCATACGAATGGGATACGAAGTAATTTATGGTTTGAATGCCCCGGTCGATATCTATCGTAAGAATTGGTTCTCCAATCATACAACTAAACTCGACCCTCGCAGCACTGGGGTACCGGATGAGACGCGTGATATGTATGGCTACAAGATAATCATGTACCATAGCGAGGTCATGAGGCAGGTTCTTTCGTTCGACGCATACTTTGTTGAGCAGGTCGCAAGCAAAAGAAATGCGACTGTGATTCAAACAGTCGAATTGTCCAACAGAATTAATGTTATGCCAATTATTGCCGTTGAAGGCCTCCGTGCCGATTTATTGATACCTGCATTTGGAACTGTATTCAAAGGAGTGTTTGTCCCTCGGGCTAAGCCCAAACCAATTGTATCGATTCTGATCGACCCTTTCGATGGGTATGTCTGGGTAACGTATTTGATGCTCGTTCTTGTTATGACAGTTACGATATCAATGTTTGGGAAGATCCTCGGAAAGCTTCATTTCGTCGAGATTGCGGTTGAGTTGGTCATGATATGTTTGGCGGGTCCAACGAGACCTTATGGAGGCGTATTCGAAAACCGTATCGTCACACTGTTTTGTGTGATGGGAATAGTATTGATGTCGTCCTACCAATCATTGGTCATATCCTTCATGTCATACGTGCGATATGACCCTGAGATCAACACGCTAGCGGAAATACATGAGCGTTGTTTATTCCCGGATAATCGATTTGCTTCGGTTTTTAACTTCAAAACATATCCAAATGGTACACGTCCAGGCTTAGATAAGCAGTGTATGATGATTGGAGCCCGTGATAATGAAAAACAGACTGCATTGGTGAATTCGTACGTTTATGATGCTAAGGATAAAGAGGTGAGGAAAAATTATCTGCATTATCTTGTTACAAACTTCCGTATGGCAGATGCGAAGTTTTTTGAATACATTTTTTGTTTTGGAGTGGTTCCACTGTTCCAAGAGCTATTTGTGTTTTACAGTCGGGCAGTTTTTGAGTCTGGTATCTATGAATACTATTACAACAACAAAACGGGAGCTGTGTGGCAATACGAACCTAAAACATTTGTTGACGAAGAAGTTAGGGTGCGAGATATGTTACTGCTGTGGTATGCATACTCAGGTGGGATGTTGTTGAGCATATTATGTTTTGTACTAGAAACGGTTGTGAAAAAAGAATTTAAATAGTTTATCAACTGTAATTTATTTTAGTTTCTTTTTTTTTATTTTAGCCTCGTGCACGCACAGGAACAATTATCTTCTTATCATTTTATAGTGCATTATGAAAGGGTTTCCCATTTTATCAGGCTATGATTCATATTAAGGGGATTATTTCCGTTTTAGTTTTCATATGAATGAAGTCTTCTACCAAAAGAATGCACTGTTGTTGTTTACTTTAATCCATAAGCAAAGTATTTGATAATTTTATACTATTTTTATTTTGTACTTTTACTTCTGCAACATTAACACTAACGGTAACTCGAAAATAAATCAACTGACTCGAAAACCGACTCAATAAATCTTAATGACCGAAATCTATCCCTCAACGAGTGATTTCAGTGTTGGTTTTCAGCGTCCATGTTTAGTAGCTACAGAAACAAAATAGAAAAACCAACACTGTCCACTCCTTCCTAATGGTTTGGTAAACGATTAACCGTCCCATTCCAACTGATGGTTTTCATTTTCAGTTGCTGATTCATCCATTGCGTGGCTGCGAGAACTAGCTACTGCACCGAAATCGTTTGGTTCGTCCCTTGTCTGATTTCCCCTAAACGTTCAAATCGTCTTCGTTGTCTCCCGTTTGTGACGACCGTAAACAACTTTACCAATTGCTATTTATCATTACCCTCTACGTACTGCCGTAAGTGGCGGGAAAATCTCTGCCAAATCGTAGAATCCTGCCCGGCATCCGAGACTAAAAGCCAGCCCCTATTCACTATTCCGAGGCACTGTATCGGCACCCATCGATGCTGGGCAAGTGCATCCTGCTCCTCCTTCTCCTCCCTCTTCACCTCCACCTCCTCAAGAGTACAATCTTTTGATTCCGGTCTGCAGAGCCATCACACGAAATCATAAATCGCTAAACATTCACCCTACAGTGTTTGCTCGGACCGAAGCGACAGCGAGTTTGAAAATGTGGCTCTTCGAAGAAGCGAAACCCATCGCAGCCACATCACTTCCGGGCCCGGGAGGAGAAACAATAAACGCTCCCTCAGGTCACGGTTGTCGCCTTTACGCCAAGGGTTGCTGGGCTTCCGGATTCCTTCGTCGCTCCGTCGGGGATGGGCCGACCGTACACGATGACGATGGATTTCAATAAATTATGTCGTTATGGTAAAGTTGGCTCGTACGTCGTCGACCTCGATGTCCCGGCAACTCGGTGGCCCGGACCGGAGTGAAGGATCGTAAAAATATTCACGAAACTTCAGCGACATCACTTCTGCTCGTTCCATCGTTCGACGAGATGCTTCGGTGGCTGCTGGCGTGGCTAGAGCGAAGATGATGGGACAGGATTTTCCATTTCCGAGTGTGCCACTGCGTGCGGATGTGTGTTTATGCGTGCAGGCAAAGTCGCATTTTTGTCTTTGGATCTACTCTCCCCCTCAAGACATAGTGGAAATAATTGTTTTTTAGGCGCACTTGGTTCGGATGGATTCGTTTTGCGTGCAGCCGAAGCATGTTAGATCCATTGTGATAGTTTTTCTCGGTGAGTTTGTCATCTTCCGCGCAGTGGGAGGAAAAGAAGCACACAAAAGGACGTGCAATAGAATTTGCTCGATGTTGTAGTTTCTACTTAAGGGTGTGGAAGGGGGGGGGGTACCATTTTTACTGAAGGAAAAGTTTTGAAGGAAAACAAATCGGGGGATATTTTCCGCTATCTGCGCACTATCTTTGCAAGGGTGGCTCAGAATGGGGAACCTTGAAGATGCTTAAAGTAACATGAAGCAAAGCGGCAATGTGCAAATGCTATGGGGATGGTTTGAATATACTGTGAAACATCAAATCTATAATCAAATTTGGTTCTCGAGATCATAAACCGTTTAAATTTAATTCATTTGCTATTCGTGGATTTTATATCCTGAAATACATAAAACTTAAACAAAATTTCAACAATCTCAGATAAAATGGTTAACAATATTCCATTTGAAATGAGACATTTTTTAGTTCAGCATAAAACATTTCAGTCACGTGCGACATGTGTATTCAAGTGAAGAGTCAATGTATAAAAGGGAAAAACAGAATCCGTTAAGGAAAGTTATCGACAATACCCAAGGAATTATCATAGTGACGGGTTTTGCTAAAAGGTTTGAGATGCAACTACAATTTTAAGAACAAAACACACGCAATAACCTATTTTCATAAATCAAACAATGCATTCTTCTAAGGGAATGGTTAAGTGAAGGTAACGAAAGCCTTTGCCGATCTTTTCCTATGATAGACCGATTCCACATTTCAGGCCACCAGATGCTCAATACACCACAAAAATATAAACTGTTAAAATGTTATGCTTTGTTTTTGAATTCCTGCAAGTCTGCATAGTTTTTCCTGTTTCATGCCGTTTCCCTTTTAATCTCGATCTGTTACTTTTTACGGTACAAGTTTTGATTATTTTCCATTCCTTTTACTCTCTGATGTTTCAACCTGATTTAAATTTAAAGACAAATGAAGCCATTGCGATGGGGCGCTATGACAGCTAGATAAAATGGAATAAAAACAATGCACAAGTGACGAACCGAGCAGGAGATAAAAAAATAACATTGAATGCCAGCATCCTTTCGTGTCGATAAGAAGCACTGAGTGTGTATATTAGTTTTTTTTAAGTTAAACTAGTGCATAATTTATAACTTATCCGAATACAGGAGACACCGCACACAATCAGACGGTGTGGCGTTGGAAAGTTTTCCATTCCTTCGATAATGGGGCTCATGATTTATTTATAAGTTTAAGCAGAGGGAAACTACTTTCATCCGCTACCCTCGCTTCTCATTTTGTTCTGGACCAGCTGGACCACAAATTTCCATTGCTCATAGAAAAGTCTCCAGGATGTTCGTGTTTTTTTTAATAAATACTATGCGTCGCCGAGGTTCAGCCCCTTCACTTCGGGCGCAGATTGTGCCACGTCGACATTAAACCGGGCACTTACCGGGCGCGTTGGCGTGATTATTCGCCTCCGCGTTCGGTGCGAAGTGCCGCTAAATCACAGCGAATCGTCGCGCTAAGCTGTGGAGGTGAGAGAGCTTTGCGCACTAAATTGCATGATGAATTCGTGAGGAGAGGACAATTTATGAGCGGTACGTGAACATAGAAAAGGGTTTTTCCTGCACAAACAGCCCCAACGGAGGCATCAACGCAAATTGACTGAAGGGCTTCAACCAAGCATGAACCCATTCGTACACTCGCACAACACATAAGGAGCATTCATTCATAAATAAGAGTGGAAGGATAGAAGAATGGAAACCCCAGAACTCGCCAACCTTCTAGGCATCAATCTGGGCCGACAATGTTGATGGCTTTCTTCACCGGCAGCAAACCGTTTTTGCAAACTACTCGTCGCTGCTAGTGATGGTTACTTTACTAATGATGTCAGGTTTGCAACATTTGTTTTAGGGTAAATTGTTTTTATGTGTGCATTCTTGTGATACTTGAAGGAAAAAGCAGCTCCACAATGTGGGATTGAAAATAATTCATGATGACGGCATCCGGCCAGCAGGGCTGGATGAGCATTATTTATCGTTGGCAATAAGTTAGCACTTGCACTTTGAAGAAAAACTATAAAATGTATCATACTTGTGATATGGTGTGGAAGGAAATGGGTTAAAACGTGGTTAGATATTTGTAAAGAGTGCGGCATGTCTTGAATTTAAAATGTATATAGCGATTAAAACGATTTTTTTTTAAAGTGAATGGCAAAGAAAACGGTTTAAGTTCACGGTTGACGCAGAAAGATTCATTATAAATATAATGCATTGAACAGAAACAATCAAAGTGAATGGAAGAAATGTATAGAAAACTCCTTTCGGTAATAAATCCTGTAAAGATGGGCAATGTTCCAAATTCTTAATAACACTTTTATCAGTCGATTTGCATCTTTTTCTTTCTGAGAATACTGAACGATACGTACATGGCTTGATATTCCGAAATTTGTTCGATGTTCAATAAATCATAAAATGGTCAGTTCAAGAATTAAGGTTTTTGCTCAGAACCATCGACCTTTCATACGAGATTAAAAAAAGTATTCATTGCGAACGAAAATGAAGGGTGAGAAGCTTACTTAAATGAATGTAGCGAATAAGACTTTCATCCGGAAAATGCTCTTCATTGTAAAATGCTGCGCTACAAACCTGACCATATGAACCCAAAGCCCTTTCCGGTGCCGATCGTATGCAAAGCGCATCCGTTAGCAACATTATCCGTGTGCATTTCAAAGCCAGCGGAAATGAAAAATTATCCTACATTTTTCATATGAAACTATTTCAGTCTTTTTTGTTACTCATAGCGCCCAAACGCGTCAGTAGAGATGTCGCTCTGACCACTGCTCAAATCGCCAAAAATACCCACTCGGCCAAAGGAAACCCGGAATCCGATGGACATTAGAGGAGTGAGAGCAGCCCAAACAGCAAAAAAGCGATGCACGATGCCCTACGGCTCGGGTCGTATTGTTTTGTAAATTTATGACAGAGGCAATTCCGGCCATGCTGGTCTCTGGTGAAAGGTGGTCGTTTTGTGTGTGTGTATGTGTGTTCCGGAAAACTATTTCCCACACAGGGAAAAACCAACACGCTTGGCGGCGGTTTCCTAGCAGTGATACTCCCGCTCTAGGGCAGGCCGTAGAGGGGCATGACAGGGCCTAGAGAAGAAGACGATAATAATTATACCATTCAGCAGGGAAAAGAGATTCATCCTTGCATGCTTTTATTATTTTTTCATTCATCTTTTATGCTCACTCACCATACACGCTCGGAAGCAGCCGGTAGGCGATCTATTCTTTGCACCATTTCTTCCTTGCGGAAACACAGAACGTACCGAGCGGAGCGAACGTAGCAAACGGGCAGCTCCAAACCTGGTCCAAAGGACAATCCCAACGATAAAAGCTAATGGCCGTGGGTTTCGGCGAGAGGCCAGAGAACACAGGTAGGAACATGTTTTATGGCACTCTACCTCGGAATCCAGAGCAACCTTGAGAGGTGTATCCACTTTTATACCGATGTTTTCCACCTCCAATACAAACCGGGTGGCGGTTCTCTATTGTGTTTTCCTTTGCTCCGCTTTCCACGTCGCACGAGCGTATTTAACATTGTTAATCCTTGTTGCACATTTTTCAGCAGAATGACTCCATTGTTTCTGGATGAAAATCCCGAAAAGGGCGACCGGATGTCGGCGCTGTACTGGATCAGATTCAGGTGAACCACGGTGATCCACGGAACGGGTACGGCAACGGGCAATCCTAATCCAGCCAAGCGTACTGGGGAAGAAAAGTTTGCAAAATCCTGTAATGATCTAAGCTAGTTTGGGACCAATAGACGCCACTGGATATCAGTGCGCCTGTCCCCAGTGAATAGCGAACGGATGACGAATGGCGCACCGTTGCGGTACGAATGCTTGTTTGAAAAGTTTCAGCTGTGTCGTGATTTCCTGCCACTCGTTTCACACGGCTGTGATTGTTTGGCTTGAAAACGCGTTTCACTAATGGATTGTTTATTGCAACGACTGTTTCGTGTACATGACTGGATTATCTGAATGAATTCGAGATTCATTTGAACTGAAAAACTGAAAGAAAACTCTACCGTGCCAATATGACAAATAGCTGGTTTTGTTTCGCGGTATCCATTGTACGATTTCATCATATTAATAAGCAATGTGTATATCTACCATACTAAATGTATAACAAATAACAATGAAAAGAATGAAAATAATATAAAATTGACATTGTGATTAGGTGAAAAAAGCTGAGGTACCCGTTTGGTAGCAAGGAATATCTTTTGTTGAAAAACGATTTTATTTTTTGATAGGTAAACGATAATATTTAATTTGGAAGCTAGTTTGATGTTGAACGAAATCTTAAACGACCTCCGGCAGGTACTAGTAGGAAGCAGAGATGTGGTTTTATTTGCCTGCTTTGGCTGTGTTCATGGACACAAATCTAATGGACAAATCTCTTGTTTATCTGAAATAGTGTTGGGAATTTCGTTAAAAAAAAGGAACGGAACGGAACTAGTTCATTTTTCAAAAAGAACGGAACGTGAACCTGGGGTGCAAATGAACCGACCCAGAGCTTAGAAGCCAAACTGTCATTCGGGAGGGGGGGGGGGGTGTTACTTGAGACAGGATATGAAAAGGCGTTTCTTAAATCATCATGCTGAAATCACCAAATCCAGATGGGTTCAACCTATGTCCAGTAAGCTGTACCAGCTGTGCTAATATAAAGCATGCATTTATTATCTAGCATTTTTTAAACTTTTTAGATGCGACGACCATTTTCGGTCAAAGCCTTCCTGTACCACTAATAGGCTTGGCTATCAGTAACTTAAATGCCCATAGCAGGGTAATCATCCCAGCGTATGGGGGCACGATCCATTCGAGGCTTTTACCCATGCCGATGTTATAGAGTGGTAGGAGTTGACGATTGTATCACGAGATTGACTAATTATTTGAATTTCACTTACTACTTCGAACAATTAGTTTTTTTTCACATAAATCGTTTACAACATCACGGCACTCAAACGGTTGTCGAATGGAACAGAATGCTTCGAATCGAATGGCTAAATATTGGAATCATGCCGAGTGCCAAGATCAAGCGGATATCGTGGCATAAAAAATAAATACATTTTATTTTTCGTTGTTCATAATCACATATTATAATACATCTCTTCCAACCCGTTCTGTCATATGAGTACAGATTTAAATTTTATAATAATTATTTGTCTGGTTAAGATAAGCTAAATTATAACAAAAAGTATAATAGATGTTCAAATTGCACCATAACACCAAATAACATTTTTGGTTTCGCTTATCACGATTTTTATAAACGATACGCGACGAAGTGTGATGAATATTCCTGTGAGCATGGGAGAATGCACAGGCAACACATACTGTGTGCGAGAAAGAGTGAACAGTTATTTTGCATGCAGCAAGCAACAGCCGGACAAAGCCGGTTTTTTTAAAGAACGGAACGCACGAACGATAGCACCTTGATGACAATATTGAAGCGGCAAAGACCGGAACGGAGTGAACGGAAAGAACGAATTGAACGGAACGGAACGAACGGAAAGAACGGAATGAACGGAAAGAACGAAATGAACGGAACGGAACGGAATGAACGGAATGAACGGAACGGTACGGAATGAACGGTAAGAACGGAAAGAACGGAATGAACGGAACGGAACGATTTTGTATAAAGGATCGGAACGGAACGGCGTACATAAAGAACGGAACTTTTTTACTAGGTTCAGACCGGAACGACCAACACTAATCTGAAATCCGTGAATATCTTTTCCCTTTAGGGAATGTTGTTCGAGTACGCGAAACTAAATTTGATGTTTTTTTCTTTAGACTTACAACACTTATTACGCAGAAACAAACGACAATTTTGGCATGATGGCAAAATCCTAATTCGCGTTACGATTCGTCCTAACGCTAAACCTGTTTTGGATGCTGTAGATTAAAAAAAAAATAATTTATTTTAGAATCGATCGAAATGTAAACGAATTTACCCTGAACCGCATCGCAGATGCATTGATTCTCACGAATTTCCATACACTCTGTTGTCTGATGTCACTCGGTTTCGATTTAACCCTCGCACAGTTGAAAAGTGCAAATCCCTTAATGGAAGTTTATTTCACCTTTTTTTCAATGATGGTCCTAAAACAACATCTCGTACAACTATGCCGATAAAGGATGTACCAAACTATCAACAATGGTCAAGTTGCTATAGTCAAGCGAAAATGGTGATGTGCAGCTTGTACATAACCGACAGTATAACACAATCCGATTTGTTTTTGAAAAAGCTAAAACCTTTAAGCCTTATGTTGAGCAGCTATTATTTTTTTTGAGGAGTGTAACAAAATATACAACTTAATCGAAGATATTATGGCAGCACTTCAGATACAATAAAAAGAAACTGTAATTAGCAACTTTTGTTATTACATCATCATTTATGTTTATTTCTCTTTAATAATACGATTTTCGTCCTAAAGTTTTTGATCTTAATTTTAAACGAAGATTTTTTGCGTTTAGAATGCCTCCAAAACAGTTCTCCTAGAAAGCAGAAAGAAGCCGAAGCCAATCCAACCTGTAATACTATCCAAACTATTTGTAAATCCGATATTCGTAACTGTAAGATAGCATATTCTTGAGCGAGTATGGAGTTGAGCTGTTTCTCAATGTCATCCCTGTCCTGGAGCAACTTCACGGTAAGACCCCTCTCAAAGAAACTACTGACATAAAAATGCACGAGCTGAGTTAGTGGCGCATATTCTCGGTCAAGGAGTGCGATCATGATCGGAAACGGATGGGTGTGATGACGCGAGATGCGCAATTCCGGGAATTCATTATTTTCATCCTGAATAAGGTGATTTAACCGGCAAGAAAAACATACACATGATTTACCCATTTTAAAATTTGATTCGTCAGTAAACATTTCTTGAAAAGAGTGAATTCCTTCCAACTCGCTGAGCATGTATACCGAGCATGAGCTATTTATCAGCTGCTCTGTGTCTAGTTCTGGATAAAAGATCGGATTGGATATGAGTGAATATATAATAGATTGGTAGGAAGAAACTAGCACGACACAACCAAGCATACATGCCGTCAAAATGCGACGCTCAAAGTGCGTTCTTGCGATTCGGTTCGGAGACGTGAACACACTTTGAAGCAGCATAATAGCTGATCCAAATAATGACGTCTTTCCATAACGTTTCAGCAGTACAACTATCACCATTCCAGTCAGCAGAACACACACCCAGGTGGAAGTATCGAATGGTGCCACCATAATGTACCAGATTGGCATAAGACCCGCCCGTGGTACAATGAAGCACGTAGCGTACTGCAGCGGACCGAATGAGATTAGCGTGAATTGCCACCGGTACTCAGCTGACAAGTTAAGCAGTGAAGTCGAACGCATCGCAAACGGTGTCTTAAGCGTGCCATTGCGTATGATAGACAAGGGGCTCAGGATAGTTTCGATAACAGCTCTATCTGATTCACTCGGAATGAATGCAAAGTTCAGCTCGTAACGGCGCAGGTCATTCAAATCGCACGCTGCAGGGAAGATCGATTGAGAGCTGTTGACAATTTGCTTTACGTTTTCAGTTATCGGATCATAGAAGTAACCGGTAGCAGCAGATTCATTAAATAGAACGAGCACAGAGTTAAATAGATGTATAGTCACTTGCGTTGTTAAAAACAGTTCTGCCGATGCCAAGCTGTCAGCTGCTTGGTGATGCACATCGACAAGAAACACAAGTTTTGCCTTATTTGAGAATATAGTTTGTGTTTGTTTCTGTGAAAAAAAAAAATAAACGCCATTATGCAACGGGCTTCGTTTTTTTCTGCCTCCTAATACGAACCAGCTTGGTAGACAGGGATGTGAACACAATCCCACATTCCAGTGTTTGAAGCACCATATAATGCCAATTTTCATGTATTATATACACAGGAACTACAGTTATGCTCATTTGAATTACTTGTGATGCTATGGGCAGAGGTTCTACCAGTACCAAAGCTATATCTCGGCACAGATTAAGGTGGGATGTTTTTATTTGAGCAACAAAATTGACCAACTGTTGACTGTTTTCGCCCGCACTTAGGTGCATGCACAATGTTGCTATGAACCCGACGTGCAAGCACTTCAGCTGCATTATGGACAGAAACGGAATGTTTATTCTGATGCGAACTCATGCTGATGTGTGTACTGATGCGATCCACTACGGCGAATCAATGTTGTGAATAATTTACAGAACGTTTTAAGTTGATGAATAGCAAAAGAAATTTATCGAATCGAGCAATGGAAATTAAATTTCTAAAAAAAATTACAAATTAAAAAAACAGGGAAAGATAAAAGACCACAGAACATTTCACTTAATCCGATTTGTCTGGTTTTTCTGCTTGAGCTTCTCAAGAAATCTTCTTTATTGAGAAATTCTCCCTTTTTTCAGAAATTTCCCAAAGTAGTCAATCCATGCGAAAGCGAAAGTTTCCTCATACTTAAATATCTTATAGTTTGGTTCATAATATGGTACAAAAACGAATACTGGAAAAGATTACACAGAATGGTTTGTGATAAGGAAAATAATCTTTATAGTTCAGATCTTTAGTCATGGAGAAAGCAAGCTTGTGGTTACTTTGATCAAAGTTTAGAAGAAGAAACCAATTCTGATTTGACCTATGACATGTGAACTATTCTCGTTTACGATACACTAATCCTTGTAGTACGAGTTTTTTTGATGTATTGAACATATTATAAGAATAATTAATCAAAAGTAAGTAATACAAACATCGTGACCAGAGTGATAATCATTTGTACATTCACATGAACACTTTATTAATTCAATGTTTCCTTTCATTCGATCCAATGAATCTAATGCCACTTATGCGGCAATTACCAGGTGTGGCATTCTAGATTTATTACCTTTGTAGCAGTTGGTATGGTGCGAGATTGTGTTATATTTTATGATGAAATATGTCTTTGTATTGATATTGCAAGATTGCAGCAGAGCTTTCCTTAGTTTTTGGGTTTTATTGGTTTTGGAATTTGTTATTGTATTTTTAATTGTAATACGAATTTGCCCTATAATTGTATATAATTTCATTTCTATTTAACAAGTTAACATGAATTTCATTTGTACAAGCATTTAGTTTAGTTGGTCATGATTTGTACATTAATCACTCTTCATCTCTGTGTTGCAGCAGACAAACAATTTTCTTATTTAAAACTCACAATACGGAAGTAAATTGAACGTAACCAAAATTGTAGGTTTTGTGCAAGTCATATACATCTGATTAAGGTATAGATCTATTAAGATGTGGATCTATGTTGCTTTCTATGAAAAATAAAATTTAACAAATCAGATTGTAAAATATCAGAAGGATTAGTTTTTATGAAGATTTATTATAAAAATTCATGCAAATTTTATTGTTATGCTTAACATTTTCAAAACGTCGTTATTTTATTATAAACATAGCTATTTCGTTCATCGACCATTTTGCAGAACATAGTTTTCCTACACATCCTAAAAAAATCCAGCGAGTTCCGGTAAGATGTTTGGCCAGAAAATTGAAGCTTCTCTCACGGTTGAATGTAAAATTCTGCAACCAAAACCGCAAAATGGCCTTCTGATGTCCTAATGTCACGCCTACCGGTCGGATACATTTATCACCATTTCCTTTCCCGTTTTCCCCTTCAATGTTTACAGGATCTTGTGTTCGTTCTAAGAAAGAGTTTCCGCCTCCGGTAGGTTAACGAACCACAGGAAACAACAGGTCTATGCGGGGATAAGGATAGCTGTATAATAAATCTGAGCTTCTTTCGATTTTTCGTGATTATACTATCGGCTGAATAAAGCATAAACACATGCAGCGTCGAAAAGAAAACAAGTGACTCAACCCTATCGGTTTATTTGTCGTATGATTTTGTTAAAAACTAATACAAATTGTATTACGCTTACGGAACACACTTACGGAACACAACCTACTGAAAGTGTTCCGCCGACAGAAAACGATGCTTGCTTAACGTTCAGAAGTTAGATGAATCCTCCCGAACCTAAAGGATGCTACTGTCACCTGTCATTGCCGATTATCGAGTGGACTATTGGAATGTGCTTAACCCATGAACCGTCAAGCACTCTATTGAATTACCGTGGTTTACGTGAACATGATGAAGTGAAGGATCACTTGTGTTAATTTATCGGGCGCTCAAACCAAGTGCCGCTGGCTGAAAACTCCTGTCGTTGTAGGGCAATCGTTGAAAGCCCAAAAACGAGCCATATGATGATATCAATGTTGACAAATCGTAATTGAGTTCACTGTTACAGCGGTTACGCCTTACACCGAATCTATTCATCATTTTAAGGGTACCAATCTTTTTCCTAACTAATATGACTTGAACATTGCTGGAAACAAAACGTTAAAGCATGGTTGCTCTACCCAACGAGGTACCTAACGAGTAAGGAAATTTGATTTACCCATACTATGTGCCACAATGAGGCTGACAATGTGGAAGTTAAATTCATGACGATGATAGAGGTAAACATCCCTTTCTCATCATAACGGTTCTACAAAATACGTAGTTTTTGTGCCAGACGACTGTTCTGTTTTAGGATAATAACATTGTTGACGATGCGAAAGATGAAGCATATGGCATACTGATTAAACAAAGGAAAGAATGTGATAATTATGAACGTGGGTAAATACTCCAGTCTGATGCGTCAGACATTATGCTGTGAAGGTGACGTCCTCATCAAATGGGATATCAGGTGTTTGAAGTTTTTAAAATGTAATTAAAAGGTGCTTGATTTTGAAGGTGATATGAATTTTCCGAACAATGATGCATGTTTAAGTAACCATCTAAAAGTAAGGAATAATTATCATGTTGCAAGAGATTTTTAGTCTAAATTAAAACACAGGTATTATGTATCGAAAGAATTTCATACTTCACATCCTTTCCTTACCATTAAGCCACCGCTGCCATAAGTATCTTAAATTAAATTAAAATTAAATTAAATTTCATTGTTCACCTTTGTTACCAAATTCAGTACACATGACTATAAGATAATATTTTAAAACTGTATCATGAAGTATAACATCAGTTTACGGATAACTGTAAAAAATTGATTTAACAACATGTTTTTACATTTATGGTGCTAAGTATCCCGGATTTCATTTTTATCTTGTTACAAAAGTTCATGCATTTGTCTGAAAGAAGTATTTAATCACTCACCATTGAAATAAATAGAACTTCATGTTGAAATTGAGCCTACCATCGTAGCTACTGGATCTGTTGACATTATTTTTAATTAAAATTTATAAAACGCATATTGCGATGTTTGGGTAGAGTTTGCTCATGTGCTAAAGACCTAGGAATGTTACGCTTTACATGGCCTCACCAATCGAACCATGTGTTTTCCAGCAAGGAGGTGTTATTTTTCCACCGGAAGTAAGCTGGTTCTTAGAGGCTTTCGTTGCGGTTAAAAGTATTCAAAACATGTGGTTAATGCTTGCCGAAAGAATGTTGCGGGTTCAGGGAAGCATTTTCTTTCTGCTCCGATGTGGGTTTCACTCCTGCGCCATATCCTTACAAGTACGGTTTCGTTGCTTGAGCTTCAGTGTTTAAGAAAGCATGGGGTAGATTTTTAGCCTAAGGGTGAAAGCGATGAAGCCAAACGATTGAACATTGAAGCATTCTGTAAATTGTACCTCCCAGAAGGGTGAATAGTATTTAGAAGGATAGGGGTATTGGAAAGTCTTAACCACAAATAAATACGAAGGCTGATCTTAACAGGGTCCTTAGATGTTTTGAAATGAAACTTGATAGTTTGAAAGTAAATGTTCCATGTATACAACCTTGTATTGTCTAAAAACTTGCTTACGTATTGTACAAATTCTATAAATTAAAATAAAAAATGAGATAAATCAGCAGAATGTTTGCTGTTCGAAGCATTATTTTACTCTTATATATCAAAAATAAGAGATTAAACTTATTTATACGTGGAATATTCTCAATTCAAGAAATAATAATGTGGGAATTTGAGATAGGTTCTGGAAAGTTTTATTTTGAACATTGATTGTTTTTCAAATTCAAATTTTAGATTTAGATTTTTTATTCAGATTTCAAATTTTAGATCAAATTTAGATAGATTTTAGATTTAGATTTTAAATTCAAAGATTTGGCAGTCTATTTTTGTACAGTTTGACCCCTATCAGCTATTATAAATTATATTATAATATTATTAAACAGAAATATTATTTTTTACACTAAACAAATCCAGATTGTTTTACAGTAGGCACGCGTTTCTACATAAATTTTGAACGCACTTATGAACCGAAATATTTTCCTTTTTTGTTAGTTATTTCATCGATGTCCTGCAGAGTGGTTGATTGCTCTTTCAGCTCAAGAGTACTGTCCTGACAGACAATTGACTGTGGGATGTTAAATGCCATGACTGGATGAGATGGTGGGATTTTAGGTACGAGAAAACACTTTCCTTCTAGAAGGCTATATCAACCGGGGCTATAAAGTCGCACTTTGCAGTTGGCTACGTCGAATCGGGTTTTGGCGACGATAGCGTTAAAATCGAGCAAAATAAGTAGAGTAGTGAACGTTCACTAGTCTGAAATGTGATGAAAATTAAAGCAAAATAATGCAAATAATGTGCTTTCGAAGACACTGACAAATTTCTGTATGCGCCTTGCATGTGACTGATACATTCACAATATTGATGGTACGTATAATCAATCATACTAGATTGTGAAACTCTTATAAACGAGTGGAAGTTTTACGCACAAATCAATCAAAATTCTGATTATCTGTGCGGTTTTCTGGCTATTAAGGAAGACCGTAAGACATCAAAAGGCTGTGCATGTAGAACAATAGTTTTTTTTTTAGTACAACGATACTTTAGTACATTTATTTATAGGGTAGAGCAGACTCATTACACAGGATAAATGATTAATTTCTTTGAAAGGTGAGATGAATTACACTTTGTACTAGTGATAACAACAACAACATTAAAAGCTTAATATATGAAAATGGTTTGTAGTCAAGCAACAACTTTACAAAAAATTACTGCTAGTAAAATGTTTTTATTGATAAATGAAGAAAAGAAAAACAATAACTAGTAATATGTGCTAATGTATAAATTGTTTATAAATGTTGATCATACAAAATCATACAAAAAGTGATTTGTTAATGAAGACACGTATGACTGATGATTAACTATGGCTATCAATTCGTTTCTCTTTGGTTGAAGATAAACGATGCTCCTGTAGTTTTTGTTGATATGAACGATATTAATCATGAAAGAATAATGGTTGTATTAGATGAACCATCTGTGCTTGATCAAACCAAAGTAGATTGTAGTTTACGAGCATCAAGATGATAACGAAACAAGTACGGCATATGTATAACCTTCTTGTAAGCCATCACAGAATGGCCTGTTTGTGCACGAAATGCTGCGGTCATTTGAGATCTCAATATTTATTTCAAAACAAGACGAGAATACTCATGATGGTGATGATCATTTCTTTTAAATTTTTGTACGTGTTTTACACCTGTGTGTAAATTCACGCTACATAGTCTTCTAGGATTAAAGCATCAAATTGAATCTTATGAATTTCATCATTGAGTTTCATAAATGCGAGAGCATCTAGTGACGCTTTTTCATTTTTTAAACTACGTTCCAGTTTTTCCGTACATTTATGAACGAAACGAACCCCACACAATAAATGCTTTGGTGGTCCATAGAATGTCGTGAGCTGTAAATTCCATACCAAGGCACTATAAAAGCATGCGATGGAGAAGGAACTATTTGAATTTTGTCACCCCTAGGGCTAGAGGTTAAAATATTTTCAATCTTCTCTGGTTTTATCCAACATCCACCCAAGGCAATCTCTATTGTACCAAGCAGGGCGGATTACAAGGGCCTTTGTAGACAAGATCTATTCAAAGCGTGAAACATGATGCAACAAATCACTGGCTCCCTAGCGTTAAGTGGAACAGGAATTTCGATTGGAATCGCAAATCGAGTTAACAGGTTCACCGCGAACACTCCATCTAAAGAAAAAACTCTATTCTTAGATTATTTGTGGTAGGAAAAGGTGCTTTCACCGGTACAAAAGTAATTGAACGTCAGAACTTTAATGTATAAAATTGAAAAAAACATATTTTCTTTTCGGAGACGTGTTTGGTGGTTTTTATTTTGAACTTGTGTACGTAAATGTTTACCTATCGTTGATTTATAAATAAAATCCTTACAGTTTTTCCATGAGGAGAGCCATAACACGCACTATCAAATTTTTGTCACAATCAATCCATTGTAATGATAAAAGGGTGGAGCTTTATGATCATTATGTTCGGGAGGAATAAATGTGAACGTAAAATTAATATGCACGACGCTCGTCGCCACCCACATGGAATCGGCACAACGATACCGTGATTGACTCGCACGTGGCGTATCATAATGTTGATGAGTTGCTGAAGTTTTCAAAACATGATAGGCAACGATAGCACAATAAAAAACCTTGCATTATATACCGCGCCTGGTTTTGATCGATCGGCTACTGACGAGAATTGCAAGATGAAAAAAAGAAGCAAAATCACGGCGACCAACCATATTCTACTTGCCAGGGTAAACGGCCAGTGAGCCCATTCCCTTATGTTCTTTATGCAACCATCAAACTAGCGCACCCCTGTTCAGAATAATTTATTTTTAAGTTCATAAAAACCACCGGTTTTATTTTCTACTCCACTTTACGTCTGGAAAATTGCATGTGTGGTTGAGCGGATCGGAATAGTTCTGCGAAAAGTAAAAACGTATGCAAGTTCTACGGCGTACCGAGAATGGTATATTGAAGAGTGAACTCGTAACTTTACCACACACATTACTTAATAATGGCAATAAATAACTACGTCTACTGTGAATACGTAGAAAACTCCAACATAATGGACAATTATTATCGTTGCCATTGTTGTTAAAGGAAGCGAAAAAGGCTCCAGCTCAATCTTGCCACCCCTTTGATATCAGACGTTCGATGCGATGAATAATGCAAAATTGGTTCTTGGTGAGAAACTCAGTTTACATAGCATTTTTTTTTTAATTATTACTACTTTTGCGTTTTATTAAGTTGAAACTGCTGGCTTTTTTCAAATGAAGTTGTATTCAACAGTATGATATAACTTTACTAGAGATGTGGTCTATCTAGAAAACGATGTATTATTATACTTTTGGTATTAGCAGCAGGTGCAAAGTGTGTTAAAAAAAGTCAGTTGAATAACTCATTTTTGTGAGTTTCTTTTAAAACAACAAGCTAGATCCTTAATGAGGATGTAAGCGCCAGGATCGAATTTTAGGACATCATAATAGATTATTCTTTATTAATTCCTGAATCTTAGTAAAATCGTTTTCATAAACGTAATAAATTTAGTTGTACAACATTTTTTGATATAGCTCTTGCTGTCGGTTTATTCAATACCTAACATAAAAGCAAAAGAAAAACGCTAAACCTTCTAATAATATACAATGTGATTAATGGCTATGCTAAAGAAGTGGAAAGGCTTCGCTGTAACAGATGTAAAGTTTCCCAGAAATCAAAGATGATAAGAATACGTCCCTGGTAAGCCAAGAATGTGCGAAACGATTGATGTTCAGCCTAATTAACACTGTGTCTTACGTCAGCTTTTGTTGTTTATTCTCTTTTATGAAATATCAAAAACCGTTCTGTGATCGTTATTAAGGGCGTTTGTCACGATTATTCTCAACACTAACATTTTCAGTAGCAAAAATAATTTAAACTGTAGCTTGTAAATTTCACAGGGAACAGCACTTAAATCATTTGACGTTAGCACAAATTGAATTCATAGTATTCACTTTTTACTGAAATGATCATATCCAAACGAGTATAAATTATATTTTTTAATTTGTATAGGCCGGCATGTCCACTTAGGACGTTACGCCAAATAGAGGAAGAAGAAGCTTTTTTTTTAGCAAAACTCGATTGATAGATCGATCAGATGTTGTAGGATTGTTATAATCCTTTTAGACAATTTAAAATAAACCTAGTCTTCAATGTGTATTTGCCTTTGTATAACACACATGACTTGGTCGTAAATTGCGTTTTATTATTGTGCTAAAGTAATTCAAATGACAGTAGTTTCATCATTTGTTGTTGACATATTGAAACCGAGCGGTTGCTGGTGGTGTTTCTATAGTTAATATTTACCCTACTAAGCTGCAGCTTAGTCAAACTCCTGCAACTGAAGCTAGTCACAACTGCGTCCAACTAGAGAATGCAAAATTGGTTGACGTTAGTGTCCGATCAACAACATGAAGCCGCAACATCAAACAAGCGTTCAATCTCGCAGCAATGCAACGATCATAGCGTTGTGCATACGTTAATTGAATATTGAATCTCGGCTTGACTTTACGCTGCCACAAAGTGTCACTAGGACGTGACCGATACAGTAGCGATTTGTTTACTTACTGTGAAGCACTTCGACGGCACGTGCATCGTACAAGCAGAGTGAAGTGCAAAGGAAATAGAGCTTCGCCCGTCAAATCATCGCAAAAGGCATCTTTAATGGAATGCTTAAGTTTCAGTGCTATATCGATGCTATCATGAATGCTGCTTCTCATGAAAAGTATTTGTGTATGTGTGTGATATGTACTAAAAAGTATCCTGCAACGCTTATATCATCCTGTCAATAGCTTCTCTGGCGCTCAGCAGGATTCCGGGATTTGTTGAAACAATCGCAATAAAATTCCGCTCAGGTGGTCGTTCATTGTAACCACAATCAAATATGCAATCACTCAACTTCAGACAACGGGACCACCCTTGGGCATATTAAATTCTTTCAGCTGGTTTGAATGTGTCAGTTGCCCAGACCATCATTATCATCGCAAGCAGAATCTTCATTGAAAGGGAGAAAAATTGCATACCCACTTGCGTTCTATGACCCAAATGCCATCTGCGTAAGTGCAAAGTGTGTTGCTAAATATGCATGCATGAGGCAGGTTGTTCTGACAATTTTCTTCTAAGAGCCCTAGAATCCAGAAGTGTTTCAAGTGGGCCTCTTGTGAGTACTTTTTTTTGCACATTGTGAGAGTTAGTCTGAACATGAAATTGGTAAAAGGGGGTCTGAAGACATATTTAGAATTGGTTAGTTTTTGACACAACAATTCAATGTCCGCCATTAAATTAAATCTTACACCTTATTGAAACTTTCACTGAAAACGTCTAAAGTATTTAGTGAATAAAAATTAAATGACGTAATTCGTAATGCTCGAAGGAGATTTAGCTGTTGAATTATTAAGTTAAAAGTTAAACGGATATGGTAATATTATTTTTACTATCTATATTACATACCAAAATATAAAAAATTATGATCTTCTAATTTAGTGAAGATTGTTCTATGTGATTGTCTCATAATACAGTAATAAATCAGCAAAATTCTTTTTGAATTGTTGTCAAGTAATATATTTGATGTTTTTAACCATATTCCGTACACATCTCGAGTCTCCAAAGATTTGGAACACTTGCCTCTTCCAGTCATTTCAAATGTATGGCGATTTTCCTTTGACCACAATGCCGCCCCACCCGAATGAAATTGACAATGGAAACGCTCCAATCTACACCACTGTTTTGTATTTTCTTCCCAGAAATGCATCCTTACGGAAGCTAACTATGAATCATAGGATAAATTGAAAAGAAAGACAACGTAAGGAAGATCATGTACACAGGCTAATCATCCAAACATCCCTGGCTTGAAAGCTTCATCTAAAGAAGGACGATTAAATTATTGAGCATTGTTGTCTATAAATCGGCTCTTATCGTCTCGTTCTGCAATGAAGAATTTCATCCAATGATTTCTTTTCATTTCTTGCAATCATTGTCTTTGGTCAGGTGGATGAAAATAAATCTCACTTTCCGTCTTGTGATAGTAGTTGTTCGTAAGCGGGAGAGTTATAAAATCATTGAAACTGGCTTGATTAAAAGGACAGAGAAAATGTTTTAAAGAAAATTCAATATTTATAATAAACAAAGATATATTTACATTGTGAATCTTTGTTAAATACTTTGTTTACAACACGCTTAAGCCTTGGAACCTAGATACTCCAAAATTTAACAAACTATTGTTTGACACAGATGAAAGATAGTTCCCCGAAGGCCGTACATTTTACAGTTCATTTGGATCACCCTTGTCACAGAGATTCTGGGGTCCCTTTATATGCGAATAATTACCAACGCGTTACATTTAAAAAAATGAGTCAGTCTTACTTTGCATCTCTATTTTGAAAAATATTGCTGTAAAAGAATTGGGTTCATTTCATAAATTTCTTATTTAACATTTTCGGAAAGATATTTTACATAATAAATCGTAGAGTGCATGTAATAAGACTGGAAAATTATTTGGTAGACCCAGGCTGTATGCAAACAAATCTAAGATGCTGATTAAAAGTTTGTGATTGCTGTAAACTTAAACATAGCACAGACATCCAATTAATTCTTATCTCTTTGAAGATAAGCCTGCAAACGAATCAAGATCTCCTTTCGATGTTTATGTTTCCGAAAAGTTCAGGCCGTTTTATAATTTTTAAATGAATTTTAACTCATCGTACCGATTTCTTCGTGTGAAATTATACGCCTGCTAGCAAACGCATGATGCTCACAAACGTTGGTTGAAGGTGTGAGTATCGTTTCTAGCACCTAAACAGCCGATGACGTGGCTCAAATACTAGCTGAAGTCAATTAAAAAGAAAGGAAATGCAATCGAATACAATTGCAATTGAAAAAATGAAAAAAACAAATGAACTACTAGAAAGAAAAGAGAAAATAATGATTTATTTGTAAAGGAAACAACAATGATATAATACAATTCAATATACTACAGTAAATTTTTGGTTTAATTGAGGTCAATGGCTCAATAGGCAAATTCCAAGTTCCACCTTCATTTAAAAAATATTAAAACTCATTAATAAGTGTAATATTTAAGGTTAGTTTAGCATATCAACGTTACTAAACAAAATGAATCAAGAATCTTGGCGTTCGAAGTGTGTGGCTTTATTTAAGTGGTTTTGGTTTCTAATAATCATAAAGCAACACTTTGAAATAACTACTGCTAAAATATTTCATGGTCATTAAGCAATACAGCGCCTTGCAGTTGCTTTTGAAAACATATAATTTTTCGATGGCCATGATTTCGGAGTTGAATCTCCATCGGTTGACTTGCTCACAGCCAAACCCTGCACAGCATGGAGCTCCCAAAGCGATTGCAACGGACACGTAGCCAAAGCTATAAATTTTAAGCACATTTATTAAAACAGAATTATTTTCATTATCGTTGGATATTCTCGCAATGTCCTGCTGTGGCGGTTGTCGCAAACTTTTCCATAGCCCCGCAAAAGACTCCACTTGCAAACTGGTGTGCGGTAGTATGCTGGATACGCTGGATACGATGATATACGATTGAGACTGCTACGTAAAATGCCATTACAGGATTACGCTCCGTAGGGTGAAAACAATTCACTTCTCGTGCAATGGATTTGGGAACGATATTGTGGTATTTTCATTATATCCTTTACTGAATAACGAAATCCTCTGGGTGAAAAACAATCTACCGCAGTGCGTTGACATAAACGACTCTTGGATGTGGATCATAAGCAGGATAGCAATCGAAAATGCCTATGATGATTGGCTAGGGATTGTTGAAACGAAAACAAAAAACTGTTTACGCCTGGAAGAATTCAATCGTACACATTTTTTGTTTAAGTTTAACTCATTCATTACTGATAACGTTGTACACTGACAGTGACATCTAAGGTTCGTTGATTCTAAAACTTATTTGATTAAATTAAATACGTAATTAAATAAATTGATACTATTTTATGGAACAATTTCAAATTTCACTGAATGAAAACACATTTATTTTTGGTAAAGCATTCCTCGGCTTTAATTTTCTATCAAAGCCGAAATATATTTATGTTTGATTTGTATTAATATTTAATCGTCAATCTGTCAACATCGAGCAACAACCATGGGTAGAGAGGCCATTATTGCACAAGCGTGTTTTATCCTGTGTGAAGGAATTGAAACCACGAATACATAGCCGTAGGCTATGTTTGGGGTAACAAACTCCATTGCCTTGCAAGGTCGGCAAGTGTAAGTACATGACAGATATTTGCATAAAATGTTTAGCAAACAGCTAGTAGCTGATCAAAATGTACATCAACGTTACTTACAAATCCCATAACACCGATGCTAAATAACTTAAACAAACCGTTTATTCAGCCAAAAAGGCCACGCAACAATAAGAATGAGATACAGAGAGCCATTACTTAATTTTGATGTTTCTTGTCGTGTTTAAAGTCACGTTAAATAATTTTATTTCTTAGAGCTACAAAACACTGCCGTGTGAAGAACTTTCATGCTTGAAATGTTGCTACAAAATAATAGCAAATATGGCTAATGTCATAAAAATGTCAGATAAAGTATGTCAAAGGCAGGAAAACTCTTTGAAATTCATGGCCGTTGTGCGTTCACGAGTACGAAAGGAAATGAAAAGTGGCTCATTGATTTCCGCGCTTCTTGATCAATTGACTCCAGTCACGATCCGGAGATAGTTTAGATACGACAAAGAGCAAACATATTACCGAGCAAGCACACTTTTCGCACGCTGCTTCCGATGTCGGTCGTTCCGGAAGGAGCCCGATTCGGAGAACATTCGGATACTGGTATTCGATTAAGACAAAATCACTGCATGTCTAGATGGTTCGTAGCATTAGTATACCAGTCACGTACTTGAAGTACATGCAATGGATAGTTTGATCATGCCAGGTTGGTTTACATGAAACAGTTTACAAATTTCGTAAGAATTAATTATGCAGCTTCACTTTTTTCCAATTTTTTGTATAACTATCCCTTTGTACAATTAGAGATAAAACCTTTTTTGTTTTTATAACAACAAAATGTATTTTTAACTTGCGATTTGTTAAACTATTCTTATGCATGAAACGTTAAGATTACTGATTTTTGCTGAATTCGTACATTTTGTGTTTCTTTGAGGCAAAGCAGCACTCTAACATGGCAGTCAACTCCGAAGTATAAACAAGCATTTGAATTCAGTATTGATCCGTTTAAAATGTTATCGAAAGAACAGCATACCTTTCTGCTGAATCCCAGGTGTATATTTATTTTAACTTGATTGCATCGTGTTGTAGTTCACACCTGTACACACAAAGCATTTGATGCGAAGTGGGCGATTTGGAGAATTCAATTTCACACAAACGAATACTATCCATAAGATGATTGAAGTTGGATTTGTGAACAAGAGTCGTACGAGTAAAAGAAAAATGAATGCTTCTATATAAAAGAGCTTATGCGAATAGGATAATTTTTTTAGAAAATAATAGAAGAGTAGCAATGCTTTGGAATCTATTTTCAAATTTCTGCGAGTAAATTGTTCTAATTGATATCTTGATACAGAAAAAAAAACTTTAAATAATGTTTTTAATCACAAAATGATCTTAAACTTTTTTACATTTTTAAATAAATATACTTGTTAAGAAAGATTTAAAGTTTCATTTATTGATATATATTTTGTTTAATTCCATTCTATACTCCGAAACCCAATGCGACAAAACTGAACGACCAACATTGTAGCACTGTCGCCACAATCGACCACCGCCGGTTTGGAGTTGTTCCTTTGTGCGGTAGTTTCGCATTGTAAAAGTATCCAAACCAATACCGGAACATGACGAACAGCTGGGATTACATTTGAAGCGTGATGTAACGCGCCTGCTGTCGATAAACCGAGAAAATGCAAATTCTGGCTCCCCGGTTTCTCATCGATTTGCTGTAAGCGAGTAACGGATGTGCATGCTGTCGGGCCGAAGAAAGGAAAAGTTAGACCACGCAGCTGGCGAACGGCAACTGTTGAAAAGAGGCTTAGGCTTTTACATTTCTTTGCACGAGTTGTACAAGTACTGATACAGGCACGTACAACAGTTGTCACCAAAACACTCCTCCACAGCAGCACGTTGTTGATGAAAGATTATGCAAATGTTTACAGAAATGATGTTTGTGGACGTTTCCGGCTGCACAAGCAAAATCTGTAACGTGTCGATAAAACATTGGAGCATGTTTGAACAAAACAATGGTGGGTAAAAATTTGATACTTTACGTGCTAAAGTTTAGGGCAGGATTTATCATTAAAGCTGTGTGAGTGCTGTGGGTGCGGGTGTGGGTGTAAGTACTGGATGAGGCACACGGCTGAGGAGAGGGAATATGGGGGTTTAAAACAACTTGTTTTATTTACTAAATGTTTAGCAGTGTGCACTTAACTCGTGTAGGCTGATGGAAACGACGCGCAGGATATTGACTCTGAGCTAGAAACTGTCTTTTTAGTCTTTCATAGGGTTTGATAGCTGCTGGTAACTTCTATAGCAAATTTTTCATCATTTATCAAACTGAAAAATGACAGGTATAGTATATTCAAAACGTATTGGAGGATATTTGTAGTAAAAGTGAAAGTAAATAAAAGTTAATGTTGCCTACGATTCTAGAAAAATGATCAAATATTGGTTTTATACTTGCAGGAAATAGTTAACAAATAAGTACATGTTTTGATTTTCAGCATATAATGTAAGCTATTCAATGACGCATACAAATTTTAACCTCGATAACGGCGTAGCGGTCGATAGTAACGTCATTATAACGACATCTTCCAGCGTCAATCTAGCAACTCAAAAGGGATGTAAAAATTGACGAAAAGAACAGACGTTTGGTTGACTATAATAGTTCCTTGTAACGAAGATCGCATCGTGCGCGCGATTTGCCTGAACAGGATATTCAGGAAAACACTTGAGTCCTTACCGAGAAAGTGCGTATCTGTTGTCGACTTGTGAAAGTACAATAAAGGAACAAAGATAAGAGCTAGAACAAGTGCCAGGATGCGGTCGTCTGACAATGGGAAACAGATATCAGAGCTTATGGTTCAGTGCCTTGATCGAACTTGGTCCATTAATCATCAATTAAGCTATCTTCGTCTTCAAAGAGTTATCCAATGTTTTCATATAATGTGAATGTTGGCTGCAATTATATCAGAAACACGTTAATGGAAAATCTTTGTAGTAATGCTGAAACAAGTTCTATCTTTTGTTTTGTTTATACGACATCTCTGACCAGTGTACTAACATCAGCTTAAACGAGTGACTGTGCAATATAGCATTAAAGTATTTAGAATTATTGCTTCCTTTCGCCAATAAGTCCGATTACACTTTTGCTTCCGATGTAACATGCCAGTCCCATAGGATTTTGCAATGTCCAGCATTGCAAGACAAGAATCTAGGAATGAACCGTATACCGTGTACCGGATCGTTATTCGACAACATCTTCAGGACTCAATTCGTTTGATATTTGCAATCCAACTTCAACGCATCATTTTGATTGACCACAACGAACGGACACGTATCAGCGTTTGTGCAACGTTGGCATATTTGAGAAAATGGACAAGGTTTTATTCTGGATGCATGCACTAATGCGGATTTATAAATCTCATTATTCGTCTCGATTGCAATCATCGTTTCTTGCAACTCTCTTGAAATTTAATCATGACATGGAGCTTTGGTTTGAACATAAAATAGACCCAGCTTCTTATGGTCACTTGTTTAAATGTATTTTCAAACTTAGTTTTTACGTTTTTAAAACCTAAAATTTATGATAGCTACATATCTTATAAACCCAAAATCTTCATTTCTTCAAACTTTAAGCTATAATTCCTTATACAATATTTTAAATCAACTTCTAGATATGACCAGTCAGACTGTACCTTTATGCCAGGCGGTACGGTTAGGAATAAACTAACAACCCCCAAACTTCGATTAAATCGATATGACAATAAATTTGGCTTCATATATTTTGGCTTATATCTGAGATTATCCCGATTATCGTTGAAGAATGCGAATAGACTTGGGACTCTTTTATACTTCGTTTTTAATATCAATGAAGGTAAATCGGGATAGTCTTCTTCTTCGTTCTAATATCTTGATTACAATCACTCACGTGCTGCCAAATACATTTGATCCATAGTCACTGTCATTGAGCTTGTCCTCCAATGTTTTGCTGCTTGCCATGCTGACCTTCCTTTTTACATGGGATTTTCTTGATTTCTTCCTCCTAACCCCAACCATCGCATCGTTTCGACCTTTGGCTCCGTCAGGATATTTAACCCACCTCTACTTGTTGAAGGTTTCGTTTTTTTACAGGAATTCACTACATTGTTTTAATATAACTAGGACGTTTGTAAATGTATTTAAGATACTGCATTTGGCAAATGAAACAAGGAAGTAGTTACTAAAATTTCTCACGAAAAAAGTGATTAATTGAACCAAGTATTATAAAATACACAAAATGGTCCATATCATCGATTCACACGAATGCAAAATGCTCAGTGTTTGTAAAGGATACAATATTTTCCACATATTTCACCCTTACCAACCTTCTGCATAAGTTATCAGGAAGTACAGTTTACCTCAAACCTTCTTACAGTCGTTGTAAATAAGGTATGAGAGGTATGGTCGATCAGTAACGAAGCCTGCAGAAATTGGCCCCATAGCCATGGTGCAATATAAAACAGAAAACAGGGCATTGCTATATATTATTTACAAACCAGCATGTTTTCACTGCAAGGTCCATACTTATTGTGAACGAATGACTGAATGAAATCAATTATGCATGTGTATATAAAATCCGGTATTGAATTTCGTATGAATATGTTCTTTTTAGTCAAAATGTACGCAAGTAAGGCATCATTTCATTAATTAATTAATTGTTCGCTATTTAAGATCGGGACGATTTTTCACCAACAATGAGCAAAACTTTTATTCTTAATGAACCGCCTCATTATATAGCTTGCTTCGAATCACCTACATAGTGCGAATAATTCATTGCGTAGCTCGTTTATTCGTTAGTTCCTCAACTGAAGATGCTCCTTAGCCAACTTGCTGATGAAGACTTTTTGTAGAAACGAAAGCCAATGAAGACTAGCGTCAATGCGAAAACTTTCCCCATCGAAATCAAGTAAGAGCTTCAATTTCTTCAGACGAAAGAATGCTCTCACTGCGGCAACCGTTTGCGAAAGTATCAAAGGATTTTATTTTGCGGTGAGAATGGGAAACTTTAAACGAAGAAAGATCAAAACCCACTTTTACAAATGCGAATACCGCAGACCCATTCGTTTGTAATACTCTTCTGCTTTTTACCATGTTCTTTTCCAAGTTTTCAAGCAAGCTTATGTGATGTGTTTGTCATTTTTGTTCAACTTATTTACCACGAATGAGTTAACAACACATTGTAAGATTAAATAGGCGCAACCAACAATTTAAATCACCATGTTATAGTTACTGTAGTTAGTTAGAAATAGTTAAAGCATACAGTCAATTTCATTGGATTTAAAACGTTTGAAGAATTTGAAACAACTGAAATATTTTTTTATAAAAATGCTGCTCCAAATTTCATTCAATCCCACCAAGCAGTCTGCGTTTTCATTGCATCTAAATAACGATGAAGTGTTACCAAAATTTCTAGATGCATTTATGGTTGCCACCTTCAACGATGCCTTCTCACGACGCGTACAAAATGATGTTTTTCTTTCGTTGTATTTTATCCCTTTTTTATTCATTCTCTTTGTGCGCTAATGCTCACTTCACTCGCAGTTATGCAAAACCATTTCCCCAAAGCATAAAGATGCTTCAAATGAACGGCCTTTTCAATCGAGGCAATGGTTGGTCCTTCATTGCACCCTCCATACGGCACCGGCCCACACAGTCGTTCCATGCAGCAAAACTGTATCCCATATGCAGCACATGACAGATGGGGATAGCTGGAAGCTCCATCAGCATAATGCCAACGGCAGAATAAAACTCTTCACCCACTGCGGGGGGAAGGAGTGAATGCAGAATGGAGCAGCGGATTTCTATGGAGGAGAAGAGCATGATGAAAAACTCCCTCTTTGAGTTCGATCCTCCTCAAACACTTCATAACGTCTGGTTGGTTGATGAAAGCAGTCTGGTCTAAATATTAATCCATAAATCCGTCCCCACCTCCACCTCCTCCATTGCGGGATTAAAAAAAAAAGAAAAAATACTATGCGCCATATTTATCACAAAACATTGTGTTGAAAAAGGGTGACGCTTTCAGTGAAGCCGTAGAAAGGAGTTAAAGAACTTTCATTGTTACATATGGTTTGAGGAAGTTGCGTAAGTTTTGGCAAAACATTTGAATTTTGCAATATACTTAACTTATTTGACTTATTTTGGAACTTAAGTTTAAAATTGAAACTTGTAAATGATTTTATTTCCTGTTTTAGTTGCTAAGCAAATGTAAAACATTTGTGATGTTATCAGAACATAAAAACCTTGCAATCCTTTTAGTTTAGAAAATAGGTTAAAAAGCTACATATAATCAAAACTACGATGATACATGGGAAACAATTTTCATCACTTTTTGTGCAGCTAAATGGTCCGATGACAAATTGATACAGCAAACGAGATCGGCAAACTTTTCACTTAACGAGGGTTTAAGCTAAATTTCCCATAAACTTCTTTCTGCAAGCGTCATTCCGTTTGACCAATTTCTACACGATGGCATTAGTTTGGGAACTGATTTCATGAATCGGTCCAAAATTTGCCAATAACTTTTCCAATTAAAATTAGGGTTTTTATTCGTCGTTGTCGTAGTGATTACGAATAGGATGAGATGGCAGTTTGCAACAACTATTCGGCCCTTCTACCTTGCCAGAGGGAAGCATGATTCGGAGTATAGTGTGATCAAATTAAAGGAAATACAAAGTTGTAAAATTGTCTTTTTTCTATTTGGGAGAGAAATCTATTTAATGAGCTGATCAATCAATATACAAACACCACTTAGTAGAAGTTGACGATATTATGTTTTACCTAGTTGTAAGTATCGCTTGTATGTGTTATAATTTATTTAGGAAAATAATTGCAATATCTCTATTTAATTTAGTTTTTTTTTTTATCAGACAAACTGATTTTACACACAACATCTGTTTTCCTAAAAAGCTTAGCAGTAGCTATGCATCGAAATCAGTTCATCATGCATCCAGCAACACAACAAACTACATGCATGTTGTAATATCCTACATAGCATGCACTGTATCACAGGAAAACCTCTAAATATCAACCTCATCAACAAAAGCTTATGTCTACTTGAACAACGACCTGCTGGGAAATGGCACTCTCTGTGACAGCCAGATCTAATAATCTAATTCATTTCCTGTTGCAAAGAGATCCGCATTTCCATCATCGTAGTCACATGGGTTGAACATTTGTAATAGAATTGAGATGTTTATCAACCGATGAACCAATGCTAAACATATGCCAACTATTAGACACGACTAGAGGTTTGGGTGGTCTGATAGGCAAGTGAAACGAGTTCAATCAAATTTCCGCCAGGACAGAGCTCTTGCTGCAGCTGGAATGATGTAAAGCGACATCGATACGATTCTGCTTGCTTCGCATACACGATGCAAACCAGACTAGCATGCTGTGTTTGATGACGAAGCGTGATAAATTACCGATATAAATCATTTTTATTCGAAGAACATAAACTATTCCGAAGCTGACAGTTCTATGAATGTTAATGCATCAAAACAAGAACAGCACTCATAAACGCAAAACGGTTATCAGAAGTTTCATTCACTTGCCTGTGGTAATTATTGGAACAGCATTGCCAGAACTGAACTGAACTGAAAAGAAAATGATCTCATGAAAATAGTTAAAATAGTAATATATCGAAATGAAAGTGTTGAATATGCATCAAATGACAAACAATAATTGGTTTTTATGATTTGATTGAATTGATTTGAGTTGTCGCACAAACCTGTGAGCGTATAAAAAGCGCTTTTTATTCAAATTAGAAGAGCGCCTTCAGATGCCTCAACACGTATTTTTATTATTTTGGTATTGCAGCAATTTAATATCACTCATAGTCATATCACTTACCATTTCATCATTCCTTCCCGTTTGACTACACCAAAAAGCTACAGTGAAACACATCTGCACATTCCGTTCTATATCAACTTTTTATTGTTCCTCACAATCAGTCTTTATCAATAGAGCTACGGAAACGAGGACATCCGTGGGAAACAGAACCTTAACCTATATCGTCGCTAGTCGGTACAACGTTTATTTTATTATGTACAACTCAATTAATGCACAGCTGGTGCTGCTGACCCACACAGATGACCGTGTAAGTTACACGAACGACTACATTACGAAAATATATGACGTGTGTCGTTCCAAACTTTTTTTATTTTTTTATTTTTGGCATTTTGTTCCTACTTCATAAACTATGCTGTCATTCGATTCGTGAAAACTGTTCTTCCCTTTACTGCTTTCGAACAAACGCTACAACTGAAAACACTATATGGTTTATTCAACAACTTGTGAAGATGTGCTACTGGTGTATATGAGTGATAAATTCTAGTACTAGGGATGACTTATGTGTTGCACTATGTAATGGCCTCGGTGTTGTTTTTCGTTCTCGCCATGCGACTATCTCTAACGTACGCGAATAGCTGTGTAGCACTGTAAATTTAAATCATAATGTTATAGTTATTACTAGCTGCACTACAGCTTACATATGTCGCGCAAAAACCCCCCTATAAGGTCGTCAGTTTCTGTAGAGCCCGCGCTATGTACTATCACGAGAACGCCACTGACGTGATCAGCACTTTGGCACCGTTGTCCTGCTCGACAGCCAGCTCCAATCGTAAACAAGGCATCTCATCGGTCAGCTTGTGCAGCAAGAACTCACAGTTCAAGATGGACATGTTCTTCCAGATGTGGTTGAAGGGAATCTTCTGCACAGCACATTCCGCTGCCGTCGTCCAGCCGCCGGAACAGTTGATCCGCAGTGTCATCGCCTCTTTGTTGTTGGCGAAGTGGAACGGCGAGCTTTGCCCGATCTGGAAGTACCCCAGTCGCGTTTCTATCCCACTACAGTGCTCGAGAGCACTCGGATAGTCCTCCAGCACGTAGGCGCGTATGTTGAAGTCTGCTTCCGGTTTCCGAGCCGGACCGAACATGACAATCTTCAGCCGCTTGGTGACATTCACTTCGGGCGTTAGGCTCTCTCCACCGAGCAGATACTTGCCGAGCTTGCGGGTCATGATGTACGCGTTGTGCTGGTCTAGCTGAATGTAGGCTTGCGGGCTGGGTACATCATTTTCCGATGATGCAATCTTTTTCCAGCAGTTCGTTACTTCCTCTTTGTAGAAGAGCGATACCTTCCAGCTGCCAATATCCTCGGCGCAGTGCGGCACCTTGATTATGAGCGGTTTGGTGAAGTTACTCTTCGCTGGACCACAGACAATCGTTGGGCTGATGTGTGTGACCTGGTTTTCGACTAGTATCGTATCTTTGGAGTCGTACATGACGGCCAGGAAAACGTTTATTCTTAGCGCTGCCGGAATGGCTCCCTCGGGTATGGAGAGTGACGTTTGCAGATGCTCCATTTCCAACCAACCCCCGTCCGAGGTGACGACCTGACGGACGGAGTTCGATTTGTACATGGCCTCCGACGAACTGGACGTATCCAACGAGTCCGTCGTTGCGATGGCATAGGTTGAGATTGCTGCACAGGTAACAACAGGACGGGCGGGGGTATTGCGGCATTTACAGGAAAGGAAATTGAAACCATCAATATTATGACAACCGGCCGCAAGCCCACATCAATCAATCGGTCAAATTAGAACAGCGGGAAGCTTATGAGGGAGCGCCAGCGGAAAACTATCATCATCCCCAATGTGCAATACTTACACGTGTTTGTGTTGGACGTCCCTGATAAGGATTCGGAGCTGCGATACTGACCCTTCTGCGATTGAGCGATGGGTGACGACGCTATTTGACGCTGAAGATGGCTCTGCTCGAGCGAATGATACTGATGATAATGATGCTGAAGAATCACTCCGGCTAGCTTTTGTTGATTGTACACTCCTGCCGAACCGTCCTTTTTCAGGGCCTGGTTCGGTTGCCTGCATAAAGGACCGTGACATATCGGGACGAACAATGATTGAACACAATACACAGTGAGCACAGCTTCAGCATCGCTAACGAAATTCCATTAGATTTGTCAAGCATACTTACATCGAATTGAACTGCGGTTCGTCGTAGTGATGCTCGGATGTCGATCTGGTCAGAAGCAGCGGAACATTCTGGCTCGGTACCTTTGGGGCTTCCATGGTGCTGCCGTTCGAATATTCATAGCCATTGACACGAATATTGATGTCCGGGGGGTTGGACGAGAGGGTGAGCTTCTTTTGAAACTCGTGCGTGTACGTGTGCTGATCAGGTGTGGTGCGGGTAATGGAATACGTTGGCAGCTTTTGCCGATGTCGCATGTGCAGCAGAAATACCAGGAACGTTAAGCAGAGCGCCACAATGAAC